>NC_056744.1:1088740542-1088980542 GCF_019279795.1 Protopterus annectens | reverse complement strand
GCACATTTCATCATAAAAGCTTTCTCTTCTAGGAAAAAAGAGGTCATTGCTTCCCTCTACTCATCACTCATTAGACCCATTATAGAGTACAATGCCCCTTTTGGTATGTACCTCACAAGACATCTACAACAACTGGAAAGGCCGCAGAAATGCCTCACTAAGAGGATTACTGTCCTTAAACACATGCCCTATGCAGACCATCTCAAAAAAGTCCTTCTTTACTCTGTCGCATATCGCCTACTCAGAGGCAATCTCTGCTTAACATACAAAGCTATGTTAAACCCAGAGCTGTTGGACATGCTCCACTTAAAGAAATCCCAATCCCTCCAAGCTACATGCTCTAGGGACCTAAACCTTGTCACTACAATGAACAGACCATGCTGGAGGGATAGATTCCTGTCCCAGAGACTTCCCATACTCTGGTACAAACTGCCTATCTATATCAAACAAAGCTCCTCATTAGCACTCTTCAAGAAAATCTTGATGATTGGATGGGAAATAGGAAATTCAACCCGGGGTTCACCTCTGTAGCTCTGCTCGACAGGAGCACAGGAAAATATTTTTTTTGGGTGGCGAAAGCCAGGGTACCTTTTTGGCTAGGCTTATATAGGCCCTAGGGCTAATAGCCTAGTACCTAACTATGAACCTATGTGGATCTCATATAGTGCTGTGAAATGTGCTCTGTAAGTTGCAGCTGCATTGCCTACATACTAACAATGCTAGCAACGAGTATAATATGGGCAGTGACTATACACAATAATCAAATACTGTTATACACAGGATATCTCACAGCATAATTACCAAGGTGTAACTACTTATAATAACCAATGGTAAATGATGTCACTGGGTGGTCACTAGTCCAGTACTTACTGTCTCATTTGTACAGAGAAAAATGTCAATAGGCATGCATGTACCTATCTTCAAAGAGAACTCTAAGCAGGACAAGTCATAATAGCAGATGTATCCATTCTATAAACTATAATTAATGCTTCATATCATATGACGTAGTCCATGAGTTCCTATTGTCATGTAGTATGGGTAATGGATACATACAAAAACTAAATATGACTCCTTAGTATAACATCATTAGTTAATATAAGCACACTGTTTATAATCATTATTGAGATTACAGATATGTCCAGAGTGAAAGTTTTGTATATATTTCCACCATTTTAGCAAGGTGCTGCCAGTGTCTTCATGCAGCAAATGTAATACACAATTGCTTGCACCCACAACCCAAAATGCCACTTATCACAGCAGTGGATTTGTAGGTGCAGATAAAACTACACATGAGTAGGGTTATTACTTCTTGGCATAGCTAACAGGACAATGTATACATTTATTTTTCTTTACATATACATAGATAGACAGATATTTGGGTCAACTGAAATACATCAAATGAGACAAATTTTGATGTGTACAACATTGACACAAAGCCATCGACACTACAAATGTTCACATGCTACTATGCATGTATCAACCAACACCATCAGGGCATGCAAAATAAATACAGAAAAAAAAAAAAACCTCAAACAAAAACATTCAGACAGATTCAATAAACTCTACATGGTCCATTTACACTGTGTGCACATCACTGCACAATGCACACATGCTAGCACACTGATTTGGATTGAGTAAGCAGATCTACATGTTGTGTGGAGCCGCACAAACAAGATAAACACTGAGGTATGCTAATTACAGAATAAGCAGCTGAATTGCATGCTACTTAACAAATCCAAGATGGAGGAGCTATTTGATAAGCTAAGCTATAAAGCAACTATGTAGACTCAGTGCTGATTTTCCATGTGAATTCGAAAACCTATTGGAATACATCCATGGAAAGGAGTTCACACAGAAAGAATGTTAGGGGCTGCTGTTGCTTTAATTCATGTGTATGTGCAATAGGATAAAGTATGCTGCTGCTAGCAGACCACCACCAAGAAGGAGAAGAGTTTTCAGACCCCGATTAACTTATCACAATCTGCATGGCATATTAATTGTAGAGTGCTACAGGGTAGATAGAGACACACTTCAGGAACTCTGCAACCTCTGTCGTCCTCAGCTCAGACCCAGGGTAAACCAAGGGGAACCCATACCAGTGGAGACAAAGGTATGTGTATCCCTTAGAATTTTAGCTGCAGGAACCTTTCAGAGACCAACAGGGGACATGCTGGTGATGTCACAGGCATCAGCATCTAGGATCCTCCATTAATTCCTGAATGCTATGCTTCAACATGCCAGTAAACACATATATTTTTCCCATACTCTTGAGGACATGACCACAAATATGCAGGATTTCTACCCTGTAGTACACTACCCTTAAGTACTGGGTGCCATGTATTGTACACATATAGATATTAAGGCACTACACAGGGAACAGGGAAAGCTCTTCATGAATAGAAGGAGGTTCCACACTATTAACTTCCAAGTCATCTGTCATGTCAAGCGAATCATCTTGTATGTGTGTGCTAGGAACCCAGGCAGTTATCATGACTTACATATCTGGCACATGTCCCAACTGTATCAAATGTTCAGTAGGGGGATATCTCATAGGGTCAACTACTGGGAGATGCAGGTTATGCACTGGAACTGTGGCTGATGACGCCCATCAGAAATGCACACACACCTGCTGAAGAACGCCATAATGAGGCACATGCTCAAACCAGAAATATCTTTGAGCATGTGTTTTGGCTGCTGAAGTCATGGTTCCAGTGCCTAGATACATATGGGAGAACCCTGAAGTGCAATCCACATACATGTACCAAAATAGTCACTGTATGTGCCATGCTACACATCACCATCCTAAAAAAAAAGCTTCAGCAGGCTCAACAAGGGGAAATGGCACACATCCCACTACCAATCCAAGATCACCACAGCCACAAGCAAGTGAGGAGTCTGAAGAAAAAACAGCAGCTGCTGTGAGTGTAGGCAAACATAGATGTGCTCAGTATGCCCTTGCATTGGCTAAGATGCAATGCACTGCACACTCACTCACAACCTAAAGGGCTAAAACTTTCCTCCTTTGAGCATACAGATAGTAACATTGATGCCAGGCAATGCTCACAACCTTTACCTAACCATGAATGGCTGTGTACTGCTAGCATCAGACAGAGTCAGCTGTGAACTAAACCTGTTGCAACTGCTGGATTTACAAGTTAAGTGTTGAACCTGGAGTGTATTGTGTAATAACATGAATAAATGGCATATGCTTGCATTTTGTTACTTTATAATGTAAGTAAGTAAAAGGTGGGTGATTTGTACAGAAATTACTTTATCATGTAACAGCAGAGACTTATGTGAGTATATGTGTCTTATATCAAGTAGTAGGCCTCAGGCATCTACGATTCACGCATTCATACCTCTCAAAGGTACTAACGGTCACCGAATGTCCTCAATTTACCACCATACTTTTGTACTGGAAAATCATTAAAAAGAGAAGTTAGAAAGTAATGAGACACATTTTAGTTTTAGACTTCATAACCCTCACAAGATCATTAACAATACTGATGCAAAAATGTCTGAGTCTATCTACTGTCTAACTTTCTAGAGCCAAAATGTGGGTACAATCAGCAAAACAGCAACACAAATGCAGATATACTAAGGACTAAGTCATCTATGCATGAACATCAGACACAAATGTTGTGTATCCCTGAATCCAAAATATAGAAAACAAGGATAGAGTACAGTTATCATTACTTGCACAGATTGTTCTGGGGGTGGGGGCAAGAAACCTAGGCTGATACAAAAGGTTGCTGAGTGTGTATGAGCAAGAAAGAGAAGCATGCAGCCATTTGAATAAAGTAACAAATGACCAGTAAGACAAAATGAGCTTTAAGCTTCACAGCTGAACCATGTAACTGTTTGTGTGTGTGTGTGTGTGTGTGTGTGTGTGTGTGTGTGTGTGTGTGTGTGTGTGTGTGTGTGTGTGTGTGTGTGTGTGTGTGTGTATCTGTGTGAGTCCTCCAGGTGAAATCGGTGTGTGAGTATCTGCAAGAACACAGCCAAGCTCTGTGCTAGCTTTACATCTTGGTATGTTGGACAGGTGTGAGCCATGCATGGTAGAGGTGGCAGTTCAATGTTGTCATATCCGACCACAAGAACTGACTCTGCCAGGAGTTGCACTGGCATGTCCACACCCACGGTCAAATGCACTGCTGTTACCTGAACATGACTAATGTCTACTGGATGAGCTCCCCTCACAAGGATGCCCAGGACCATGACCCCATGGCCTGCCATATCAATCATTGATGGAGTAGTGGAAGTATTGTCACTATGGGAATGTGATCAAACATAGCCAAGTTGACTAACAGCAGATGATGTGGCAGATCTATGCCCAGGATGATGCCATCCCCCTCCTAGCATACTTTCCATCACAGACACCACCCGTTCCAATATGCCATTCATCCAATCCATTAAATTCCCAAAATGGTGGAGGCAGTCACGCATGTCACCCTGTGCCACATCTGCAACCCTAAGCATTTCTCTTGAAGACATATAGAAACATTCCTGTGCCTTCGTGATGGCCCTAAATATACATCGAGTGGCACAGGAAGACACACCTGGTTCAGGTGGAGGATGGACAGCAGGCCTCCTCTGAGCACCCCTAGCAACCACCCTGCATGGCACCTCACCCACAATTTGGCTACAGCCAGAGACAGTGAGCAGTGAAGCCACAGTAACCACACTTCCCTGATCAAGTGTCTCACCCTCCAAGTGCCCAATATCTGAGGGATCACTGGAATGGGTTGGTGTAGGCCTACTGGCTGTGTCCAGCAGAATTACAGGGGAAGGCTGAATGTCAACCTCAGTTTCAGATTCAACCAAGGCACCCCCCCCCCCATTTGTGCCTCTGTTTGGCCACCATCATTATCATCAGAGTCTGCCAAAACACTGACATCAGGTGGTAAGAGCCCTACACTTTTACCATCAGGATCACTTGTGACAATAAGGATCAAACACAGGGGAAAAAAAATAATAGCTACACTATATTGGATGGCACAGTGGTGCAGCGATAGCATTGCTGCCTCACAGCAAGATGTTCTCCATTTCTATTCTCAGCTGGGGTGCCTTCTGTGTGGAGTCTATATGTCCTACCTGCATTCATGAGGGTTTCCTCCGGGTGCTCCGGTTTCTTCCCACGTTACAAAGACATACATCTGGAGCATTTCTCCCTGGGCTTCCACTGAACATTGGCTCTGTTCCCAGTTAACAAATGTCAAATAAATAAATTATAGTTAAATATATGCTAACAAAGTAACAGTGGTGCTGCTACTACAGATGGTACAGCAATACACCCAACATTCCTGACACCCACATCACACATATGAATAAAATTATATATTTCTTTGAACTGCACATCACCACTGACAAAGAAGATATTTGGTTTACCATGTGCAGTTGATGCTATGCTTCCCATGGACAATGGTCCAGGAAGACGTTAAGCAAAAGTTAAGGACAACATTGTCACAGTTAACAGTCACAGAGGGAGTTAAAATTTTTTGCCCTTTTTATGTCAATTGACTATACTTTCAACAAGAACTTGGATGACAGGTCCAGCCTAAGCCCATGTGTAATCAAACTGTGTTGTTAACTGTAGCAATTTGCAAGTGTCCCCCCCCCCGCCACAAACAAATTTATTGTTAAACAAAACTAATGCCTACCTGAAAGCTCCTCCTAGGACATACTTGTTGTCCCTGAAACAGTAGCACCAATATCAATGACATGCTGTTCTGTACTTTCCTGGAAACTCCCTTGATCCCTGACAGTGGACAGGAACTCAACATTTGCTGTTATTGGTGACTCTGTAACAGGCCCCCTAGTAGCCATCCAATCATAGACCACTGCAGCTGCTCTCCTCTGTGCAGAGGAGATCATGTCAGTGGGCCTATGGCATACCTGATCATATATCCTGCTGTGGCTGACTATTGCATTCACATCAGCAACTATCTGCTGCCAAATTTGCATTCTTCTTGACCTATCTCCATATCCTTTCTCAAGCAAAAAGGCACCATCTACCTAACAGCTTCCACAATGACCAGATTCTCAGGATCACTGAAGGGTTGGAGATGCTTGGGTGCCATAGTCCTAGGTGACCTAAAACCTAACAGAAGGATAGTACATATAAGTATCACATACCTAAAAAAACTGTTTTCTGTTTCCAGATAAAACATAAAATGTACCATTTCACTATTACCAACAGGAGAAACACAACACAGTCAAGATATTAAAATATAAAAAAACAGGGATTGTGCAATTGCAAAATGTTACATTCACACACAAAGCAAGACTGGATGCAAAACAAGGAAAGTAAAAATAGCAACATATCCTTGTTAATGCCAAAAACAGAAAGCAACTTTGCTCCCCCACCCCCAAAAGAACAGGCAAATGACATATTTTGCTAACAAACCTAAAATGCTAAAATTGCTATCAAATGAACTGTCCCTGAAATATGTCTACAGATATAATGCAGAATATTCCATTTAAAGCCATTGCCAATCATGCCTATCTGTGGCCAGCAGTCCACTAGAGGTGGGTGTATGGTCCATCCAAGAAGGCTAACACCCCCATGTCATTGACAATATAGGGCATTTACCATTTCATGAAAATAACAATAGAAGAGCATACACAGAAAACAGTTGCAACACTACCACTTATGATGACAGTTTCTTGTGTATCTGAGAAAGTAAAATGTCTTGACAAAGATATCCATGCCATCAGTAAACTTCTAAGTAATGCATTCAAATAAAAATAGCATTTGCTAATGCAGATAAATATATACTAACAGTTTTTCTTAATGACATATCAGCATATGCAATATATATCTGAAAACAATGCAAGCATACCTTTGCAGGTCAGTAGTCTTATGTGCAGATATATCCCAAAGTAATAACCTCTTCTGTGTTCCCCACATAAACTAGTCTCCTCCCCTTCAGGTTTCCTAGCTACATGGTTGCCTTTTTTGGTGTAGCTTCAGGACTGTGAACACTGTAAAGATGCAAATCAGGTGTGAACTCATTATAATTGCTGAATCCCACATACTTGGCTCCACATAGTAGATGTAAACATAATGGAGGCACTCTCTCAGTGTTTGCTGCTAATGGATTGCAACAAGGAATGATTACTGATAGAGAGAAGGAAAACACAACAGCAATGCAGACTGTCCTACCTCAAATGGGTGTGTCATCTAGGTTAGACTTACAAAGTGTAGAAGTAATTTTATCAAGGATTGAAATATAAGTAGCACACAATTCACAGTTTCTGTTCATTAACATCCATTCTCCCTTTTACTTGTTGGCAACTGTATATATATTGCCATTTAATATCCTCACACATTTAAGGACAATGATATAGGATGTCTTATAGACTGCATGTCTCAGATTACTACTCAGATAAGACAAAGATGAACAACAGACACAGAGAGATAAGACAGAGCTGCATTTTTGTAAGCAATAGGCATAAATCATTGTGTGATCACTCAGTGCACTACATCTGAAGTTATCACATGTACAAATAACTGTCATACGGCTTGTTAGTACTGTGGATGGTGTTGCTTTTGGTTGTATGCAGAATGATTTTAGTTCCCTGTGGCAAAGCAGTTAGTGTGGCAAAGAGGGATAAGACATGCTTACTGTGTTCTGAAGGTTCATTGGAGTGAAAGTTCAAATCCAGACCTGCGTAAAAATATGTCTTGTGTAACAATAAACATGTTGTAATTTTTATTTCATAGATTGCTTTTCTTCATTTCAACTACTTTTTCTCTTTTTTCCTTTTTTGTAAATTTGCAGTGTTTCCATGGTGCACTGCTTAGTGTAAGCAAGGGAAATGGAAAAGCAATGAATGTCAGGTTTAGCTTTGCGTATCCTGTTTGCACGGTACTTAACATTGCCCAAACCTGGACTACTGGCCCACATGGGAAGCAGACAGAACACCTGCAAACAGGGCATCTGTAAAAGTGTAAGGATCAAAAAGGACATATCACTGTAATTTTTGCTTTCCATCGTGCAGTGCCACTAACCAACATTGTACGGTGGTTAGCAAGGTTCCCCAGTACATAAAACACCTGCAAACAAGATGCAGACAGTCAATAATTGAAAACAGATACATTCAATTTATTCTGTTGTTGCACAGCAGTTAAGACATAGAACATAAGAATGACTAGGAAAGTATGGAACTGTCATGCAACTACTCCTGTGGTAGCAGTTGTAAGCATAGGGCTATAATACAGATAGTCCTAGGTTCTAATACAGGGAGTGCAACACAATTTTAAAGGTGTGACAGTCCAGTTTATAGCACTGGAAAGAAAATATACAAGTGTTATTTCAACATTCTTGAGGCAATAGGTGGAAGTCTAGGGCTGCCATGCATATTGTCCTGGGCTCTAATTCAATACATTCCAGACAGTTTTAGTATTGCTCCATTTCCCCATAATCTTATTATCACTTAATGGAGCTTATATGAATTACATGTATGAGAGATAAGACACCCTTATTGTGTTTCAGATGTATGACTGAAGGTATAGTGTCTACTATATTTCTATAAGTATAATTCTGCTATCTGGACTCAGATGACCTTCACAACTAAATAAGGCATATACACAATTGAATCTATATACAAAAACCTTGTCAAGTCACACACTTACTGCGTTAACACAAGAAACTGTCAGCTGTATTTATGAATGATTCATGGCTGAATGAATGATTCATGACTGTGTCTGAGCAGAAACTTCTTCTGTGGAAAAGCTGGAAAATGACCTCTGTGGAAGAAAATATTTTGTCCCTTATGCATAAATTTGAATCCCACACTTTAAAAATCAATTTTAGCAGTGAATAAAGCCAAAACAAAATGTGTCAGGTCATGAAATGTATTCCCCTGTGCACGTCTGCAAAGTTAACTCAACTAACAGTTACCTTCCTATTTTAAAATTTATTTCCAAACTACAGCAACAACCCCCCCAAACTACTGTTAAGTGTCAGATTAACCTTCCATTTTCAAAAATTGCTTCCCTCCTTGCTTGCTATTGTTGCCCTCCACTTAACATTGTGCAAACACAGTTGGCATCATTGCTTCAGTTTGTGCACTACCATTAAATTCAATAACAGGAATTGATGAGAAATTATTAGTTGCCGTTGCTCTAGTTCTGCTATTAGATATGGTGTTAGAGGGCTAGGTGCCCAGTGTAATGTTCACTCCTCTGGGCCAGTAACCAAGGATCCTGAATCCTTCCCACTGACACTGGAGAGGGATATTCACTTGGAACAAATATAGATACACACAGTATTTCCAGACGCAGTACTCTGCAGCAAGCACAATTTCATTTAAGAGCACACAGAGAACACACTAAGCACAGGGTCTGGGTTTCCTCTCTCTGCCTCTCTCTCTGTCTCTCTCTCTCTCTTTCTCTCCAGAACCCAAGTTAGACTCTCCCTGCCACAGCTGTAGAGTTGAGTCCTTAGCCAAGTGTACAAGCCATGTTCTCCAGCACCCTCTCTGTGAAACCAGTGCTCTATGTCCCTGCTCCAAGCAGCTAATGCACACACTCTTGGAAGTTTGATTTGCACACACACACACACACACACACACACACACACACACACACACACACACACACACACACACACACACACACACACACACACACATACACACACACTCACACACACACCCGGAAAAGGATGATACAGATTTACTAGCTATGCCCCATTCTGCCCAGACTATAAGGTAGTTACACTGCCACCAGACACTCCAAAGCCAGCTACTCTAAGGCTCTTGCAAGGGCACCCAACTATACTGAGCAAAATTAATATTAATACCAATGGTAGTGTTTGGCCAATGCAGTAAGACTTTCAATAGTGGCCACAAAGTCACCAAATAGATATAAGTACTCTCAAAGGTTAAAATATTCTCTAAAGGATCAGCTACAATGAAAAATGTAAATACGCTTAATAATAAACAATAAAAAACATGAAAATATGGAATATCTATTTACAATAAACACCAGAGCTTTATTCACAGGAAATATTAAAATAACACAGGCGAATAGACTCATACATATACATAAAAACAGTACTTAACTAATTTTGCTATATTTGTCTGTCTGATCTCAAGAATTACTATTCTCTGGTTACTTACTAAAGCAAGGCAAGATGAAGTAGTTAAGTTGTTCTCTTTGTCAGGTTCCAAAAACAGACAGCTCTGAGACTTCTGTCTCATCTAGTATTAAAACATAATTTCAGTGATGGATTAGAGAATGACATCACATACATCTGGTTCTCTGACTTCTGGTTCCCATACTATCCCCCTTTACTAGAAACTTTCAGGATTTAGCACAGATGTGTTACCTTACACACCCACAGATCTGTTGTAGGTTTTGGAGGTGATAAAACCATTTCAGCACTTCCACCCTTCCAAGGTAACAATTAGTTCACTGTTAAGGACAATACAGCAAAGATTCTTAGTCTTTGTTTTCATAGGCATTTAATTGTTGTCTCCAATCAGAACTGTAAGATACAATCTTTATGGCCTACCAAGTAATCTAATTTCAAACTCTTTTTCAAAGTTAGCTGGACTTAGATTAACCTCTTCTATTCTAATATCCTCTGTTACAATGTATTAATTTCCACAGTTACAATACAGTCTGACGTAGGTGCATTTCATTTTCTGTCCAGAAGGACTCACTGTTGGTACATTTTTAACACAAATAGCATAACAAATAGATTTTCCACACAAGCATCTGTACAAATCAGTTTGATATAAAATGACATATAATTATTTACCAAACTCCATCTAGCTGTGCTGACATATAGGTTCATAGGTTCATTGGCATGTATTAGGCTAGTGGCCCTGGATCCTTTACAATCCTAGTCCATAGAAGTGCCCTGGCATTATGCCACCAGACATTAGGGCCTCTATCAAGTAGAACCACTGGAGTGATCCCCAGGGTGACATTCTATTACCCATCCACTCATCAAGATTTCTCTTGAAGAGTGAAAGGAGGTGCTCTACTTAACATGTATGGGAAGTCTATTCCAGAGCATGGGCAGTCTCTGGGTGAAGAACCTGTCTCTCCAGCATGTTCTGTTGATTGTGGTAATGAGGTTAAGGTCTCTGAAGCATGTGATGTGGAGGAATTGGGATTTCTTTAGATGTAGCATTTCTAACAGAGCTGGGTCAGACATGTCTTTGTATGTCAAGCAAAGATTGCCTCTAAGAAGGTGATATGAGACAGATAATAGATGGAGTCTTTTGAGTCTGTCCATGTAGGACATGTGTTTAATGCCTAGGACCCTCTTCGTGAGGTACTTCTGTGGCCTCTCCAGCTGTTACAGGTGTCAAGTGAGGTACATGCCAAATGGGGCATTATACTCAATGATTGGTCTAATGAGGGAAGAGTAGAGAGAGACAATGACCTCTTTCTTCCTGGATGCAAAACCCTTGGTAATGAGATGTGCCACATAGAAGGACTTTCTGATCACAGTGGCAATGTGGTGGTTGAAGGAGAGGTTGCTGTCAACATGCATCCCCCGATCTCTTATAATGCCTTCAGTGTTCAGTGAGCTTCCATCTATGTGGTAATTAATGGGAACTGAGATTTTACCAAAGGAGATGATGACACATGTTTTGGCTTTAAGCTTAAGGCCATAGTTTTCTCACCAGTCATTAGCTCAGGGCAGCCTTTCTGTAGGATGTCTGCATCACTTGGGGAGTTAATAATGGTTCCCAGCTTGCAGTCATCTGTGAACTTGGTCAGCCAGATTCCCTTTGTGTTGGCCTGGACTTCTGAAAAGTAGATGATGAATAGGAGAGAACCCAGGACCAATCCCTGTGGGATGCCACTCATGGCTGGTCAGTGGTCTGACTTGGAGTCCACTACTTTCACACTGTGTGTTCTATCTGTGAGCCAATTTGCAACCCATCAAGTGATATATGTGTCGATGCCTAGTTTGGTGAGTTTATCAATAATTCTCAAGTGAGGAATGGTATCAAATGCCTTGGCCAGATAAAGGTAGGCTGTATGCACTGCTCTGGTGACTGATTCAAAGTAGTCAACCAGGTTGAGCAGGCATGATCTCCCTTTCACAAAGCCAAATTGCGTGGGGTCTAGAGTTTGGAGATTTCTTATATCTTTGTTAAACAGGTTTATGATGATGCGCTCCATAGCTTTACATATCAGACTCATCAGGCTAATGGGGCAGTAATTGCCAAGGTCTGTAGTTGCTCCCCCTTTATGGAGAGGGATAACTGTAGCAGTGCGCCATTCAGTAGGGACAAAGCCTGAGGTGAGGCTGTGACTGAACAGAGCACACAGACATGGTGCCAGTTCACTTTGTAGTTCATGTAGAACACAGCCATGGATATTATTGGGTCCCATGGAAGCTGTATTCTAGGTCTTGGACAATGCAGTTTTAACTTGTGCTGCAGTAATCCTGGGTGCCTGGCAGTCTTCCGGTATTGTCATTGGTTCTTGGGGGGGGGGGGTAAAGTTCCCCCTGAATCTATCGGCCAGTATGTTGGCAATATCTGTTGGCTCAGTATAGGAGGTACCATTGTGCAGTAACTCAGAGCAAATCTGGGTATTGTCCTAGAGGTTATGTTACTCATTCACTGCCCTATTTCTCCTTGCATAGCTGGTAATAGCTCACATAGTCACATCCAATTTAAGGCACAGAGGTGGAGTGTTCAGGAGTCCAGGATATTTAATGGACTCCTGGTAAAGCACCACAGCCAAAGGCTTCTGCAGAGGGACTATTCTGGCTCCCCATACAAGTCTGAGACTTTGACTCAGGCTCTATCCAGTGCAACTGGCAACCCATGCACCGGAGAACAATGTAGGGAGCATTTCAATGATCTAGAAAGACACAAGAGGGATAAGCTCACCAGCAGCTGACTGAGTTTTAAACTGGTGACATCCCACAACTGTATAAGTATGCTAATAAAAACTAAGGCCAGGATTCACTAATCCTTTGTGTAAGACTTACTAAGTCTTACACGGAAACTGCAGTGTAAGGGTATGATGTCAGTGCATCATGCATATTCATAAGGGCGCACTGACTCAACTCTAAGGCTTACATGAAGCATGCACAAATGCAGGGGGCATGTCAGACTGCCGAGCAGACCAAATATCCATGCCCCTGCAAGAGCCCAAACTGCAAATGTCAACTGAAATGAGCGAGTATGCTCAAATGCCCACATACCCAACACTACACATTCTAAATCCCTGTACAAGTTAAAAATGTAAAGGTTTCCTTTTTTTTTTTATTATTCCCGATATAGCTGCCTGTATTTGCGCGTGTATGCGCAGGTTTGCCCATTGCTTATTTACAGGTAGCAGTGTAGACATCGAAGAGGATAATAAACTATTTATATGCAAATTAAGCCAAATAGCAATAACATAGTGGTAGAGCCCTTGCACCAAGACGAGGCATTCGCGGTTCGAGTCCTGCCACTCCCCTACCTATTTTCTGTTGGAAATGTGTGCATAAATAGAATTCCTGACATTTACCTTTTAAATCTCAGTAAAATGCATTGGAATGGCCTATGTGTTAGTGAACGATATTTAATATATATATATATATATATATATATATATATATATATATATATATATATGAATGTGGAATGGTCATGCATACTGATAAAAGCATAAGTAACATATCTTAAGCAATGTGAAGCACTACTAAGCAAAGTTTACTAGTATTAAGCACAGTTAAGTATAATTGCTCATAGCTGAGCACTGCTATAACTAGTGCAATAGTTTTGTGTGGAGCTGCGCATCGCGCCAACTAGCGCAAACAAAACATGTTCATGCGGAGCTGTGCACCATGCTAACTACTGCAAAGTCGGGCAACGTCGGGCAGCATAGAGCAATGTAGAGCAATGTCGAGCAACATTGGGCAAAGTTGAGCAAAGTTGGCTAAACACAGCCACACCTCCAAGCCGGTCTGGCCAGTAGTAAAATAAAAAGCAATGGCAGGCCTCAAACCCAGGATACTGTGCACCATAATCACAGTACTAAACCACTAAGCCATGACAACTTTAAATATAGATGCATTTCCAATACACTCATATATATCAGTTGGAAGTTTACCCATTGCTAAGCAGGTTTGCTTTTAGCTGAGAATTTTCAAAACTGGCCAATCACAAATAAGTGTTGGAAATGAGGCATATTTAAGCTCCATAGGCGGGAATAATTGCCATAACTGGTTGTAGCTCCCATCTGCAGACAGTATGGCTGGTGTTGGAGAGGGCTCTCGTTTTTGAGTGCAACGGTGGGGCATTGAGGAGTCAAAAGTAATGGTATGGCTCCTCGTCCATCATCATGATGCAAGACTCCTTCAGGGCCAGTTTCAGGGCACTGAGTACAAAGTGGAAGCCTGGAACCATCTAGCACATGATCTCACCAGTGCCACAGGCATCCCTCGGACTGGTGAGCAGGTCAGATACCACTTCTCAGACCTGAAGAGATGCAAGGAAGACCGACTGAACCAGTGGATACAGGAGCCCCATCAAATGGAAAATGCCAAACTACTGAGTATGTAGCCATGGAATGAAGTATGTAAGAATTGCTATAGTAGTCCATGTTATGGATAGGTATGTCTCAATATCCCTTCATTTACTTCACAGCTGCAGGTGTCCATGCTCTGAATCAGCAAGCCTATGCAGATAGGCTACTAAGGCTGCGCCACCAGGCAGGTTAGTAATTATTCTGCATTTGTTGTCATATAAAAGAAGTGAGAGAGCCTGAAAAAGAGTGGTGTAACCCATTAATAAAGGTATAATGAGCATTGAATAACTTCTCTGCATGTACTGTAATATAAAATAAGTGAGACAGCATGAAAAGGTGTTGTAACCCATTAATAAAGGTATAATATTTCTTGAATAAAAGACCTCTGCATGCACTGATATATCAAATAAATGACAGAGCCACTAGAAAAGTGTGTAATGTAATTAATAAAGGTATAATTCCTGAAGTGCGTCCGTGTCACTTTCTTCAATATGTTGTTGCACCCTTGCATTATAGAAATAATACTGTTGTAGTAAGCGCAGCCAACCCACACATGGTAGGCCCATATCAAGTGGATGAAGGGATTCCCAGGAGCTGTTAAGCATATATACAGTCCTTAACTGTCAGTTCATGGCCGGCATGTACAGGTTAATTTGGCACATGAGTAGCTTGTGATTCTGTTCATCAGAAATGTCAGTGCGCTGCTAGAAATGTAGGGGGCTGTCAACATATACCTGTTAATGTCATCTGAACACATACAGACATGTAGATATATAAATATAAATTAAATATATAAATATGTAGCAGTAACATCTGCATCCAGGACAGTTTGTATGTAAGATACAGGTCAGATATATCAAGAACTAGCAAAACCCATTTTACAATTTAACAGACATTGCCCAGTGTAATAATACATGTAGGGGATATATAACCGCAGTCAATAGGAATGTAGTGTAAACTACAAGTTTATATAAGTTGTTAATGGAGGTATCTTTTTACACCCTACTGTATGTGCATAAACAATGCAATTCCACACCTCAATGGGTATGTCTAATCTCATAACATTTGTTGGGACACATGTCCTATTGTTTGATAAATATCTGCATTTACTTTGATGCATGTGCCCTGTTCACATACCACAATCTTGGTGGCCTGTTGCCACCAATCAATCCTGCATGCTGTTGGAATATCCACTGTTGTTCTATATATGCATGTGTTATGTTTGCTGTTCAACTGTTGGAATACTGGTGTGTTGGGTTAATGGGAATACTACTGTATGCTGTAACAACTAAATTGGAATGCTGTTGGCTATTACTAACCCATATTGTCATTAAATCCTCCTAAACATAGAACGTATGGGAAGGCCAGTCCCAGTGGACCGACCTGTCCCACCTCAGCTGGCGATGGCACCTGGCACCAGCAGGTCCTGTGCCCAGCCCTGGACCTCTTCCTCCATTGGTCCTGTGCCATCTTCAGGTGGAAGCGCTGCAGGGGATGGGACTCATCCCCCCCATGCAAGCTTGGCTGGAGGAGGCCATCTGTCACCCTCCGAATGGTTCGGGCTGTGGTGCATAGGGAGATCAAGTGTTCAGTCTCTGATCCTCTATGCCAGCTTGAGGCAAGAGTGGCATGACTCATGAGTGAGCCTGCCCCTCCTACTCAGCCCCCAGCACAGCCACCCTCTGGGCTGTGAAGGTACAGTGGTGACTGCCCATGAGTGGGGATCTCAGTTCCACTGTTGCCATCTGTGGGATCATGGGCTTACGATTTCCAAACATCCTTCCCCGTCAATGGTGTTCACCCACCCCATGTGTCATATTCTGCCCCTGTATACATCTTTGTTTGTCTTGTCTGTTTACCTCCCTAACCTACCTCCCCAAATATACCTACTTCCCCTACCCCACATTCCACTCTCACCTGAAAAAAAAAATAGGCAATCAGCTCCCACAAAAAAATTACGCCCCATATATAGCTGCCCATTTTGCACACATGTCTGCTGGACACATAAACTGAAATTTAATTGGCAGTACAACATACTTAATTGTCCTCACCCCTCTCTCAGGGGTGGAAGGTTTCAAATTTCCATCCAAATTATTAGTATATGCACAGCTGTTGCTGTTAAAGAAATGGGCAGCTATGGACCTTCCCTACACCTGTCCTGCACATTCCGAGCTGTTTTCCCTACTGTCTTTCCCTCTTTGTGCCCCTTTTTCACCACTTACCTATCTCCCTATTTTCTTTTCTTTCAAAGAAATGAGCACGGGGTTAGTGGAATTAAGCACTTTTAAGCAGTAGTTAGCAGGATTGCGTGAGTGTGCGCTTGTGTGCGCTTAGCTAAGTATTGCTAAGTGTCGCGCAAACCCGCTTACAACTGCTTAAAAGTGCCTTAGTCACTCTGTATGTCAGGGCCCTTGTTCTGCTCAGCAGCAAAAAAAAATACCTCTGTCAGTCTCGAACCCCGGACCTTGGACACACTAGACTGCATGAAGTACCACTGAGCCATATTAACATGCAACAAATTGGTGCTGCAATCAATATATCATGCATCTGAATGAGTGAATGTAAAGGACAAATATGAATGCCATAACACAAATCCTGTTCTGTGGATCCTTACCAACAGTTCTTGTGGAATTGCATTACATGACTGTGAAAAGACAACCAGCCATACTAGCAGGAAATAATGTTACAGTAGCACTTTACAACCCCCACACAGTATCATAGTAGGACAAACGCTAGCATATCTGATTAGGGCAGAGGCCATACTTCGCAACTGTGACTAAATTTCAGGCATGTCCCTGATTTTGAGACAGGTTTTAGGTGTGTCACTCTGAATCCCTCTGAAAGCTACTGACGTTAGGCAGAAAGGTGGTGAATTACACTTAATGAATAATGATAATAAGTAAGAGTTGGACACAGCTTGTACTTCAGGAAATGTGTATTAATCCATACGCTCTGTTTCTCTCAAAGTCCCAACTTAATGTCTCTAATATTGTAAAGGTGTACCTCACTTCTACCTACTTTTCCCTGAGTCTGTTCAAATATGTACCTGAGTGTTTGAGAGGCCTGTCAGAGGCAGAAACACACACGCATATCAGCTATTCTACTGTTACACACTGTGCAAATAGCTTTGGAAGGAGTTCCAGAAGCATACCCTTATGTAGGAGTACAACAGTGAAATACCAAGGGATGTAGCCATGTACTGGTAGCAACCAACTGTGACAATGCAATTGTTCCAGTGCTGAAAAGACCAGTGTGGTGCACAGACAAAGAATAACAGGCTAACCTCTGGCTACCATCTGGATAGGTCCACATTTGGGAGCTATGCAGACAGACTACTTGCATTGGTAAACTAACAGGTACACAGCAACCCTTTAAGTCCAGCAAGATAAAGTTCATACATTAATGCATAATGCTCTCTGTCCTTCTGCACCCCTACCCTAATGTACAATAAACCTGTGCGTTCAGGGTCTACCAAGGATGTAGGTAGGCATACTCAGTACTGAAATGTGTCCAGTTTTCTTGAGCAACCTGTGCTAATGTCAACACTAAAAAAGCAGAAACTGTTAAAAAGTGGGTAAATTAATATTCACAGTATAGCAGTTCACAAACAGTTCATGTGCCAAATGAATACATCTCAATAACTACTTTTGTATGGCAGTTAATTGTATAAGTAGAAAAGAAACTACATACACCCATGTATCTTGCGTTAGTATTTGTAGGGGTGATTACAAATCTACACTGACAACTGTGTAGTGGAAGTGGCAACATTCAGGTCTGAGTACAACATTTAAATCTCTGGCTACACCCCTAGCTTCACAAATAAGAAGTATACCAACCTTCTGACTTACACAACGGTGTCCACAGCAAACAAGAATGGGCCCTGCTTTGGAAAGCTGAGAGGGCTATGCCTACCTGTCATAGCAATTTATAGTATTGGGTTGCTATGACAGTGAGTACTGCAATTACCACACAGCAGGCTGCATGCAATCACCAAATGGTGGCCACCAATTGGTGCAGAGGCCATCACATGCACATGTGCAGATACGTATAAAAGCAGGCTGTACCTGTTGGCCACACATGCAATCATTCCATTGCAGATGCTGAAAGAGAGAGAGAGAGAGAGACAGAGACCGAGACAGAGAGAGGGAGAGCGAGAGAGAGACGCACACCCCCACCCACACCAGTGGAAAAAAAATAAAATAAATAAAAGCAATAAAAATCTAAAATAAAGCCAAAGATACAGCAAAGTGAAAACTACAAACACATACAAAGGAAAGGTATGTAACAGATATGTATTTACTGGCATGTAGTAGATGTATTTGAAGACTACTTTACATACTTTGAAACATCAATATGTGGCAGCAGTACGTATCTATGCACAGATGCCCTGCATAGCTACTGCCATGGACAAATCAGTGTGTAGCTGTGTGCAGTGGGACATAGCTGTGATATATGTAGCTCAGCATTAAATGTCAAACATCTGAACCATGTCATCTGTGTTCTGTACAGTAGTGTGGACAATGGCTGTTTGCTGGTATATGACATGTGGTGGTTAAACGCTGTGGGTGTGATTTGTTAGGTTTGCAGTGTCGCAGCCAGTGAGGCCTGCTAAAGCCACATGGGCTGAGAACACCTTCAATGCATTTTGCACAAGACTGTGCAATATCATTACATAACTGTATACCTCCCATACTTCACATAATTGACATTCCCACCATGAAAGGTGGACTGTATATGTGCCTATATGTATATCTATATGTACACCAATGGATGTTTATATGTATGTGTGTGTGTGTGTATATATATATATATATATATATATATATATATATATATATATATATATATATATATATATATATATATATATATATATATATATAGAGGCAGGGAGAGACAGAGTTACATTTACTGTGACAGATGCCTGGTGACAAAGCCATGGCCTCATCTCAATGTCTGAAATACATTCGAATCCCTTTTGCTAAAAACTCTGTACCCATGAATTACCACATAGGTGGTAGTCAACTTAACACTGACAGTGTAATAAGAGACCATGGGACACAGGTGGACAGTAGTCTCACCCTTGATAATCACAGTGCCACACTAGTCATGTAATCTGTCTACATGGCACACCTCATCACAAAAGCTGTGTCATCCAGGGAAAAACAGGTCAGTGTTCCCCTCTACTCATCACTCACAAAACCCATTATAGAGTACAATGCCCCTTCTGGTATGTACCTCACATGACATCTACAGCAACTGGAAAGGCCACAGACATATCTCACAAAGAGTAATACTGTCCTAAAACAGGTGCCCTATGCATACCGTCTCACCAAACCACAGCTACATTGTGTTGCATACCGGCAACCCAGAGGTGACCTCTGGCTAATATACAAAGCTATGTCAAACCCAGAGCTGTTGGACATGCTCCAAGTAAATAGATCACTATCCCTACGAGCTACGCTCTAGGGACCTAAACCTTGTCACCACAATAGACAGAACATGCTGGAGGGATAGATTCCTATCTCAGAGACATCCCATACTGTGGAACAAACTACCTAGCAATAGCAAACAAAGCTCCTCAGTAGCACCCTTCATGAATAGTCTTGATGATTGGATGTGAGATAGGAATTACACCCCAGGAATCACCTCTGTGGCTCTGCTTGACAGGGACACATGGAAGTAAATTACTTATAGGTTCATAGGTTCATAGGTTCATACTAGGCTATCTGCCCAAGGGCATTTATAAGCCTAGCCCATAGTTATGTGGCTTTCGCCACCCCTTTAGTTTGAATAAAAACTATGCCTATCATTTTTCTGTGCCTCTGTCAAGCAGTGACACTGAAGTAATCCCTGGGGTATATCTGCGATCTCCCATCCATTGGTCAAGATTCCTCTTGAACATGGCCAGCGAGGTGCTCTGCCTCACATGTACCGGGATTTTGTTCCACAGCATAGGGAGTCTCTGGGTGATGAATCTGTCCCTCCAGCACGTTCTATTTATAACCGTGTCAAGGTTTAAGTCTCCCGCCCTTGTGGTTCTGAGGGATCTAGATTTTTTGAGGTGAAGCATATTCATCAAATCTGGGTTTGACATGGCCGTATATGTCAGGCACAGGTCACCTCTGAGCAAGCGGTATGAGACTGAATAAAGCTGGAGTTCTTTCAGTCGGGCAGCATAAGACATATTTTTGAGACCCTTTATCCTTTTGGTGAGGAACTTTTGGGGCCTTTCAAGCTGCATTAGGTGTCTGGTCAGATACATTCTGAACGGGGCATTGTACTCAATCATAGGTCTAATGAGTGATGAGTACAGGGGGACGATGACACTTGGGTGTCAAAGGCCTGGGTACCATCTGGCTAGGCTTCTATAGGCCCTAGGGCCATTAGCCTATAACCTACCTATGAACCAATAGACATCCACATGTACTTGTTGCAATAATTGCTATGTGTGGTTGACTGAGTGTGATGGTGAATGTGTTGGTGAATGTGTCACAGTTGTGTATATGTGGGATAGCTTAGTGGGAAATTGTTTCTGTCATGGTATTATGTGTCCCAGCTAGCTCTGATTCCAGCAAAAGATGTGTATGCTATTGCTAGCCAGAAAAAGCAGCATTGCATACAGTCCGATGTAGTCCCTTTGTATTAACTGGGGTGTGCCATTGGAGGATAAAGCAGTACATGTATGCTTATTGATTGGTACTGCTGGTGAATCAAACCCCTGTATGAACTATAGTACTACCTGAAGCTGTAGGCCTAAACAGCACAGTATGGTGTATGTCCCCATTGCTTGGAAACACTGTTCTGTGTGTTCCCTGTAGTCCTCACAGATTACATACCTCAGGCACAGGGGTTTGTAAGTACTGACACACAGTACTGTATGGTACACACGTAAAGCTCATCTGGGTTGCCATACCTCTGTGTCCTGTATGTATGTCTTATGTGTGTGCGGGTATGCCTGTAACATGCCCCGGTCATATGTGTGTTACAGGATATAAGTGGGTATCTAGCAACATGCATAGTATAGTACAGCAGTATGCCTCCTATATTCACAAATGTGCATATATTGTAGGCAGGGGTTTTCCATCAACAACTAGTGTGGTATGCTGGTAATACTGTAACTGGACTTTACAATCATTGCAATGGATTACATATTTCCTTATGCATTAGCTGGATATATACCTACTGTAGCTAAGTGGTGCATTGTGTCACATACAGTGTGCCATGTACTGTTGCATAGTCTTACATAGTGGTTTATCTTTGTTGCTGTGCAGAAAATGTTTTAATATATAGAGCATGTCAGGCAGTGTCAGGCAGTTGTGCGTCGAGCACTGACATGTGGTATTGAAAGTGTTTATCCTCTGACAGACAATAGTTTGCTATTTTTGGCAGTTCAGTGATATCTGTACGGTAGAATGTTGTGTGTGCCACATGACTTGCTCACACATATTGTTTTCTTGTCTTCCAGGGGCAAGTCCCACCATCGCAATCCTGCATACAGCCATGCAGAGGATGAGATACTAACCTAACTGTCTCATCGAACAGTACAACCTGCTATTTTCAAGAACCAGCCAGGACCAGCATGAGCAGACTGTGCTGTGGCAAGATGTTGTCCGTAGGATAAATGACATAGGCATGCATAACTGGACTTATGAGCAGGTACGACATCACTGCAGTGATTTACTTAGACATGCCCGGCAGCATGCGTCTGATGCCCGTAGGCAACATCTTGCCAAAGGTGGTGGGGTTGACACCCACCCCCCCTCACCAGAGTGGAGGAGCTGCTCCTCAGCCTGGGGGCTCCCGGCCAACAACAGCACACATGCATCATCATGGAGGCTGGAGCCCCCCAGCAAGTTCACATGGAGCGTGCAGGTAAGTTGGCATATCTGTAGACTACTGTTACCTCTATTGTTAGATCATGCATATATGAGATGTGTACTGTGTAGTTAAAAGATGTGGAGCCTGGTGTTGTTCAATACTGATAATTTGGAAGATGATGTGTAGGCCTGAGACCATCAACCATTGTGCTACTGTAAGATTGCAATGCCGCAGTTGTTGCCACTGACAAACTGTTTCATATATTTGTAGGTCCCTCTGTTGTGACAGCAAGGCAACAGACCCATGTTGGTGAGTGTGTTCTACATTTAATATTGCTAGTAAAATGTGCATGTCATAGGTGAGGTGTAGGCCATGTACACATGTAACACACCTATGCATAATGCATGCTGTGCATGTTTGCAGTGAGACTATGCACATCTCAGTAACGTGAGTGGCTTCTTCAAACACATGCAATACACAGAGCATCCCAAACAATTGTGGCTACACTACAGTGGACATTGGATAGGCAGTCGATACACATGCACACGACATACACAACTCTGTCATAGGCAGTACATGTTAATATGCTACACATGGCATATTCAGACACACGCTGTAAGGTCACACTCCAGTATCCCAATACACACATAATATACCTGAGGGGTAGAGGCCTATCATGGGGCAGTGTGACACTCTCCAACACACAACACATTCATCTTAGGCAATGCTCCCTATTGGGCACCTTACAAACCCATGTAACAAGTGGTTGTGAAATGGTGAATGTAGCCATGGTACTGCAGTTCCGGTACAGCATGGTATGTGCCAGTCTGGCACACATTAGTAGCCTTGAGTGACCACATGATGCTGCATGATGATGGCTCATGGTACTACACCCTATCCAGTTACAGTGACCACAGTACCACACATAGCATTAACTGCTATGCACCTCAATGTTGTATGTGTGCAAACATATGCACCGATACACATTATGCATAGCAATCACCATTTGTACAAAGTGACACATATATGTCATGTAATGCTATTGAGTGTATAGGTCACATGACAGACACTGTGTATGTGTGAAGTTTAACGTTGCAGTTGTGTTGTAGCATGCCATGTCATGGCTGGCACTGGCATGTCCACAATATGTCCTACACTTACCATAACCACTGTACAATGGCTATGTTGAGCAATGGTATTCCATCAGGTATACATGCACCACTCGTCCTGTGTGTATATATAGCATGCATGTGCTAAACTTGTGTCCACAATCATCTGCTAAAGACACAGACGCACTAATCAAAAATGGATATCTATGTGACACACAGATACACATCCAGCCATGGTATGTACACCTGTTAGTGATGGTGCACAAGACATTGCAGAGCTTTTACGACTTGCACAGCAATGTTGTGTCAATGTAAACATTGCGTTCCAGGGTGAGGCCGATCACTGAACAACAACACACATGCATCAAAGCCATGTATACTGTTATTAGCAAGGGCTGTCTATACCCGCACTGCATGCTGTTGAGCAACACACATCCTGCATGCTGACACGTGTGATATAACTGTTTGCCTTGTGATACTGTACCCCACCATCACCCGATATTGAGTATGATGTGTGTGTGTGTGTGTGTGTGTGTGTGTGTGTGTGTGTGTGTGTGTCTGTTTTAGTGAGGAGTGCATTTGTGTGCATGTGTGCATGTGTGCATGTGTTAATGTGTGCATGTGTTCATGTGTGCATGTGTGCGTGTGTGCATGTGTTTATGTGTTCATGTGTGCATGTGTGCATGTGTTCATGTGTGCATGTGTGCATGTGTTCATGTGTGCATGTGTTCATGTGTACATATCTGCGTGTGTGCATGTGTTCATGTGTGCATGTGTGCATGTGTTCATGTGGGCATGTGTTCATGTGTTCATGTGTGCTGACATCATGTACAAGTCGTAAAGTGTGTTTCCTGTCTTCCTCTCACAGGTGCTGACGTTGGGCTGGTTCAATGCAACAGGGAAACCAATGTCACTGAGCAAAATAGTGATGATGATAATAGGTGTGTTGAGGCACAGGCATGTTTGCCAGGGTCTGTCATTGGTCCACCAATCGACAGTACACAAGTGTCCACCCCATCCATGCACACAGTCATACTGCCAATACATCAATCACCAATGCCCTTAGCTGAGGGACAGCATACAGTCAGCATTGGCCAGGACAGTGTGGTATCCATGGCACATGCATCCCAACACAACAGCCATACCCAGATGTTTGGAAGGGTACCATATAGGCAGATGTCCAGGGGTTCTCGCCGGAGCACTGCTGCTCATCATGCCACTGGCAGATGTGCCACAGGTCTGACAACATCACGCATGTTCCAGGCTGTCATGGAGGCACAGGCACGTATGGAACCGTACACCAGACAGGGACTAAGGGCACAGAGGGCACATACCTCCATAATTGACAGTATCCATGATCTAGCAGGTGCCATCTGTCACTATAATGAGGTCACAGATAGACGTTGGGGAGAGACATTAGATGTCCTCCGCAATGTCATGTCCATGTATCAGCACAGTGCGGGACAGTTGAGTCATCGACGTGGACGTATGCCAGCAACATCAGTAGCTGGCAGTCACCACAGAAGTCCCACAAGTCAGAGCCACTCCCGTAGTGCCAGTACCAGCAATGTTGGGGGTGGGCTGTCGATAGAATGTCCTAGAAGACCATGTGCACGTGGCTCTGGACAGTCCCAGCAGGGACCTGGGTCCAGTGTACATCCATCTACCTCTGGGGATAGTACCCAGTCTGGCTTAGTACCTGATAGTGTCAGTAGCACCCCTGCCAGGCACAGGTACCGTATCCGTGGCCAGAGATGGTGATCTGTAAAGCCTGGCAAGTACAGTCTGTGGCTGTCCCACAAATACCCATATATGGCAACCACATAGTTGATGGATGTACACTTAACCCATACATCACAAGATGGGTTGCAAACTGGCTGAGTGACAGAACCCACAGGGTCAGAGTTGCTGGCACCATGTCAGACTCAAAGCCTGTCACAAGTGGTGTACCACAGGGCTCAGTCCTGGGCCCACTCTTGTTTGGCATCTACTTTTCCGAAGTACAAGCAAACACAGGAGGGTTATGGCTGACAAAGTTTGCAGATGACTGCAAACTGGGCGCCATAGTAGAAAACACATCTGACACAGATATCCTTCAGAAGGGTCTCACAGAAACGGATAACTGGTGCCAGAGCCATGGCCTAAAGTTAAATGCCAAAAAATGCATAGTCATACCCTTCGGAAAAAACAAGGTTACCCTAGCTACCAAATAGGTGGCAATCCACTGAGCACAGAAGAAGTTATCAGGGACCTGGGGACCCAGGTTGATAGTAGTCTGTCATTCGACACCAATGTAGCTAAAGTAGTTAGGAAGACCTTCTACATTGCCCACCTTATCATGAAGGGATTCTCATCTAGATCAAGGGAGGTCATAGTCTCCCTATACTCATCACTCATCAGACCAATGATTGAGTACAATGCCCCATTCGAATGTATCTGACCCGACACTTGCAGCAGCTGGAGAGGCCACAAAGTTCCTCACCAAAAGGATAAAGGGTCTCAAACATCTGTCCTATGCTGCCCGACTGAAAGAACTCCAGCTCTATTCAGTCGCTTACCGCTTGCTCAGAGGTGACCTTTGCCTAACATACAAGGCCATGTCAAACCCAGATTTGATGAATATGCTGCACCTCAAAAAATCTAGATCCGTCAGAGCCACAAGGCGGAGACTTAAACCTCAACACAGCTATTAATAGGACATGCTGGAGGGATAGATTCATCACCCAAAGACTCCCTATGCTGTGGAATAAAATCCCAGTATATGTGAGGCAGAGCACCTCGCTGGCCTTGTTCAAGAGAAATCTTGACCAATGAATGGGAGATCGCAGATATACCCCAGGGATTACCTCAGTGTCACTGCTCGACAGAGGCACAGCAAAATAATGGGTATAGTTCCCCATACTAAAGGGGTGGCGTAAGTCACAAAACTATGGGCTAGGCTTGTAAATGCCCTCGGGCAGATAGCCTAGTATGAACCTATGAACCTATGAACCTATGAACTGTGTGCATGCAGACACACACACACAGGAACCAGACACCTAGGGCTAACACATACCCACACACATTACATCAACATTGGCCCATAGCAGTACTCTTGCCCCACACACACACACACACACACACACACACACACACACACACACACACACACACACACACACACACACACATACATGTCAATTGGATGGCTCACTGTAGGCCTCTGGCAAGCCAACAACACATCCTGTGCATATGATGAAACCTGTGCCACCTCCTGTCATCTGTAACATTGATGCAGGAACAGGCTAGCATGGTGCTGATGCACAGGGTGACTTTATGGCAGTACAGCAATGTTACCATGTTGTCAGCAGTAGAGTTTAATGATATGCTTGAAGGTGTAGCTGAGCAGGCATGATGCATTAAAGCTATGATTGTCATTGTAGTATTGTATACACCAGTGTTAGTTAAAATAGTGTATTGTCTGCACACGTGCCACTTGGCTGATGTGTGTAGTATTGGCAGCATGTGTTAGAGAGTGGACAGTATGAGTGGGATGTGTGTAGCACAGATTTGCAGGTGTACATCTGTGAACATGGTGGAGGTGCACTGTCTGCATGTACGTGCATAGTGGACACATGGGCAGGGTGACATGCCCTGTATTACACAGTAACACTACATAGTTTCTATTGGTGGCCAGTATGCATTGTACTACACACATTTCGGAACCTGACTACACATGTGTGTATGACATGGTTTGACACTGTGCTGTGGGTGATACTGCTACTATCTGTCATTGTTCTGCATTCTGGTAGTATACATAACTTCAACAGCCTGACCATAACCAATCGTTAGATGATGTCTTCACAACTGACACACAGCTGTAGGACACACAGCAACATTTGCATCCTTCAGGTACTATACTATGCCAGTAACCAGTGGTACTCACCTGCACCCATTACTGAGACCACTCCTGTCTGGCATATAGCTCTCTTAGGTACAAGCAATCACAGTAGGGATATGTCCGTCCACATTTGGTAATGCATACTGTGGCCTATAATGCATTCTCCAGATGACACACACATTCTCCACAAGGGTACCATACAGACAGATAACTGTTGTCAAACCCATGCTGTAAAGCTATTATCCAAATTAAGCATAGTCATCCGCCTTTACGGAACATAGTATCCCCACAGTACCACATAGGTAGTAGTCACCAACATGATGAACAGGTGCCGATGTGTACATGCAACCAAGTGTTACGACATCTCTGCTTTGATAATCACATTTCCTAAGGTATTTTGAAATACCTCGGTGGATCACATAAGCAATAAGGGGTTTGCATGCATATCCACAAAGGTTGTTGTACACCTATAATGAATAGCCATCATCGACAGACTTTGCTGCATTAGAACTGGTCTAACATATACCTCGGCCATAAACCTTCACTCACACAATTCAATAGTAACTGTAATGAGTGTGTGTGAGACGGATGACCTAGGCCAGGGATCACTGCAGTGGCTGGCCTTGTCACAAGCATACAGATGTGACCTAATGTCTGGGAAGCAGCAGCACAGTCTGGCAAAGATGACAGTTGTGTCCTTGGAGACAGCAGGGTTCACACACATGCAATAATTGAGGTAGCATGTACGTAAATGTATTTACCACACAGATACCTCACATGTGCAATGCATACTGACATGTCATACAGTAGTAAAAGCAAAACCCACTACACATTGACCAACAGTGCCACACACATAGAGCACACACACTCACCGAGTGCAGGATTCAAATCCCTACCTAACTACTTCATGATATTAGAGCAGTACACATTAACATGGCGTGCTATACACATTACTGGGACGTCTTTTTTCCACAGGTATATATGTAAGATGGTGACATCATTAGACTTGACAAAGATAAGTATACCACTTCTAATGTGTTCTACTTACCCTAAAAAAAGGTTTCTCCTCGCCAAGGTTATTACACACAAGTGTCATGTGCAGGATTCAAACCCCTACCTAACTGGTTGTTGATACTACAAGGGTACGCATTTACACGATGCGCTATACACATTACTGTGTGCTTTCTTTTCCACAGGTATGTTTGAAGGATGGTGACATCATCAGCCCTGACAAAGATTAGTATACCACTTTTAAGATGTATGAGTACTTGCCAAAGAAGTTACTCCTCTCCATGGAGATCACACACACACTTGTCAAGTTCAGGATTCAAACCACTACCTAACTGGTTTATGATACGACAGGAGTATGCATTTACACGACGCGCTATACACATTACTGTGAGTTCTTTTTTCCACAGGTATATTTGAAGGATAGTGACATCATCAGACCTGACAAAGATTAGTATACCACTTTTAAGGTGTATGAGTACTCTCCAAAAAGGTTGCTCCTCTCCAAGGAGATCACACACAGACAGACAGACACACACTTGTCAAGTGCAGGATTCAAACCCTACCTAACTGGTTTATGATACTACAAGAGTACGCATTTGCATGACGCGCTATACACATTACTGTGAGCTCTATTTTCCACAGGTATATTTGTAGGTTGGTGACATCATCAGACTAGACAAAGTGGGTTACATTAGGTGACATTGGGTGGGCTACATAGAAGGAATGTCTAAACACTTTGGCCATGTGATCATCAAAGAAGAGTGTACTATCTAACTGTGTCCCCAGGGCCTTCATGACTTTCTCCATACATACTGGAGTACCACCTATGTGGTAATTTGGTTGCACTTTTTTTGTAGCCAAAGGGGATGACTATGCATTCTTTGCCATTCTTCTTGGGGCATTGTTTTGACACCAGGTATCTGTCTCTGTAAGCCCCTTCTGGAGGATGTATGTGTCAGCCATAGAGTTGATTATGGACTACAGTTAGCAGTCATCTACTAACCTGTTCAGCCATACTCCTCCCATGCTTGTCTGTACCTCTGAGCAGTGTCTACTGAACAGGTGGGGTCCCAGGGCCAGGACCTGTGGGATGCCATTTGTGACTGTCTTAGAGTCGGACATGGCACCCGCAACTCTGAACATGTGTGTTTGATCTGAGAGCCACTTGGCCACACATCCTGTGACATAGCTGTTGATGTTCAGGCTGGTAAGCGTGTCCATGATGACAGAGTGGGGAATGGTGTAAAAAGTCCTTAGTGAGGTCCAGGTGGGCTGTGTGAACTACTTTCACCTCCATCTATGTCCTTGGTAACTGTTTGTAGTAAGTCAACTATGTTTAGGAGGCAGGGTCTGCCTTTAACAAGGCGGGGTTGTGTAGAGTCCAGTGTCTGGAGGTCCCCAATGTCACTGTTTATGGGTTCCATGACAATTTGCTCAATAGCTTTGTAGACCAGGCTGAGTAGACGTATAGGGCAATGGTTTCCAGGTTCTGTTGTGGCACCTCCTTTGTGGGGCTGGATGACTGTTGGTGTATGCCATTCTTTGGGTACATACCCTGTGGTACGATTGAGTCTGGCCAGTGAATGTAAGTGAGGGTGTGGTTCCTTTTGGGCCTAATGTGAGACGCAGCTTGGGACACCATCCAGTCCCATTGATGCTGTGTTCTTGCCTTTGGAGAAGGCTGTCCTTACCTGCATGTCCATGATGTCTGGGGCTCTGCATCCTTCTGTGATGGACACAGGCCCTTTTGGGGGTGATGGGGGAAATTTGCAGTGAACTTGTCCCCCAGGATGTGGGCAATGAAAGTTGGTTCAGTGTATTCCTTGCCATTTGTCAGTGGCTGACAGCATATTTGGAAGTTGACACCTACATGTGTGGTATAGCTACCGCAGGCTTTGTGATTGTCATTCTTACAGTCCTTTGCAATTTGTCTTTTGAAAGTGTCCTTGAATTATTTTATGAGCGATCATTGCTTCTTCCTTATAATGATCAGCAATGCCTTTCCTTTAGTGAAGTTGGCTCTATCAGGTGTTAGTTTCCTCCTTCTTTTGTCTAGCTTATTTATGGGCAATGACCACCAGATTGTTTTCTTATTTTTGGAGAAGTGCATCTTGGTTTTATTTGTGATGTCTCGATCCATGCATCCCTGTAGATGCTCATAGGATTCACTTGTAACTGATTCGGCAGATTGTATTCCATTATCCTACAGCAAGAGGTCTTTTGAACTTTCAACTTTTGTCTTGGGACATGTGCAGTTTGCTTTTGAAAATGTCTTCACGGTGGTTTCATTGACTGGGTGAGGGGGCGGGATGTGGATGTCAAGTGTGATTACTTTATTATCTGATATTACCAGCGAGGGCTTTATCTCTGTTGTGGAACACTGGTAGCCCATGTTGGTGATGATCATGTCCAGTATGGTGTCACCTCTAGTGGGCATGGTGACCAACTGTTCCAGGGTGTTAGAGCTTTTAATCTCTAGGAAACATTGGGCAAAGGACTTTGTACACAAGTAATTATCCCACTCACTGTTTGGGTAGTTGTAATCACCTCATATAATGGTGTTTGATAGGACCTCTATATTTTCCACTTTTCTCAGGAATACTGAGTGAGGTTCCTGTGACAAGGTAGGTGATCTGTAGCAGGCTACAATCTGATGAGCAGCTTTGCCCAATGTTAGTTGCACTTGCATGGTCTCCAAGGCCTCATGCTGTGCCACTAACCTGAAGGTGTGGGTATCCATATGGTAAATGGGTACACCCCTTCCTTTAGTATTTCACTTGTGGTTTGGGGTCCGAAGGTCAGAGGAATTGTGAGTGTTTTACGTGGAGCATGTCCAACAGCTCTGTGTTTGACATAGCTTTGTATGTTAGGCAGTTAACACATCTGAGTAGGTGATATGCAAGGGAGTACAGATGGAGCATTTTGAGATGGTCTGTGTATGGCATGTATTTCTGCCCACTAATGCTCTTTGTGAGGTATTGCTGCAGGCTTTACAGTTATTGTAGTTGTCTTGTGAGGTACATTGCAAAAGTGGCATTGTACTCTATTATAGTTCTAGTGAGTGATGAGTAGTGGGGAACAATGTCCTCTTCTATCCTGCATGAGACACATTTTGTGATGTTGTGTGCCACATAACAGAGTTTCCTGACTACTGTGGGGATGTGATTATCACATTTGTGTCCAGTGTACAACTGTGACCCAAGGTCCCTTGTCACACTTTCAGTATTATATATACTACCGCCTATGTTGTAGTTCTTGGCTACAGAGGTTTTAACAAAGGGGATGACAATGCACCTTTTTCCATTGAGCTAGAGCCCATGGCTTTGACAACAGCCATCTGTCTCAGTGAGGCCCTTTTGTAGGATGTCCACATCTTTAGTGTTTACAATTATGCCTCCTAGTTTGCAGTCCTCTGGTAACTTCAGTAGCCACAGACCTTCCATGTTAAAGTTTACTTCAGGGAAGTAGATACTAAACAGGACAAGACACAGGACTGGACCTTGTGGTACTGCACTCATCACTGGTCCAAAGTCATACTTGGAGTCTGCTACTTTCACAGTGTGTTCTGTCAGTAAGCCTGTTGGCAACCCATCTTGTGACATAGCAATTTATACCTAGTTTAGTGGGTTTATCTATATTTCCCAAGTGTTGGGTGGTGTTGTAAGCCATGGCAGGATCAACATAGGCTGTGTGAACCACCTTACCCTTGTCGATGGTTCTGTTGACTGCTTCAATGTCATTTATCAGGTTTAGGTGACATGATATGCATTTTACAAACCCAACAAGGTTGTGGTCCAGGGTTTGGGGATTACAAATGTAATTGTTTATCTGTTGTATGATGATACATTCCATGGCCTTGAAGACCGGGCTCATCAGGCTGATGGGACGCTAGTTCCTGGGGGTCCGTGGTGTCTCCACCCTTGTGTAGTGGGATAACCATCACTGTGCACCATTCAACAGGCACAAAGCATGAGGTGAGGCTATGACTGCACATGGTACGTCAGTGTGGTGCCTGTTAGTTCTATGGTTTGTGTGGAACACAGCCTGTGAAGTTATCTGGTCCCATGGCTGCTGTGATACTGGCTTTGGAGAGTGTTTTTTACCTGTGCAGCCATGATGACAGCAACTTTGCAGTCTTCCGTTATAGAGGTGTGCTCTTTCATGGGTGAGAGGGGGGTACAGTTAACAGTGATCTTATCTGTCAGGATGTTGGCAATATCAGTTGGGTCTGTATGTTTAGTGCCATTGAGCTGTAACTCAGTACAGATCTGAGTGTAGCCATGACATGGACCTGTCTGTTGGGCAGAGATCTCCTGAGTAGACAGTATGCAACAGAGTACAGATTGGGTTACATTCAGTCTTGTTGCATGGGGCAACTGTTTGAGGCCAGTAATCCTCTTGTTAGGGTACTTCAATGGTCTTTCTGGCTGTTGAACATGCCTAGTCTGATTCATCACAAGTGTGTTGTGGTACTCTCTGACAGGTCTGATGACTGCTGAGTACTGGTAACCTCCTTTGACCTACATGCACAGATCTTGGCAGTTTATGTGAACACATAGCATGATTTTCTGACAACTTTGTGAATGTGTTTCTGGAAGTAGAGATGTCTATCCACATTTGTCCATAGATCCCTTATTACCACCTAGCATAAGTGTGTGAGCATGTCCAGTATAACCTTTCAGTATGTTGTTGCCTGACATTTGCTTCATTTTCTAAGTGTGTGAGCATGCCCAGTATAACCTTTCAGTGTGATGCTGAATGAAATCCTCTACATTTGTTGGAGTGTGTGAGCACGCCCAGTATAGACATTTATACTATATGTGTATGGAAAGTCAAGCTGTATCATTACAGCAGGGCTCACCTTTGTGTTATAGATCAACAGGGATCATGCTGTGCCTGCAGGGCTTCCATGAGACACTTTGCATAGACTTATAAACATTTCTACATACAGGGGGGACAGCTATTCTTTGTACATTTCTACCCAGGGGCACACTTGATTGTTACTGTGGGTGTACATAGGATGAGGGTTTCACCTGACACTTATACACATTTGCTATGCCTGCACTGCTATGTACCATACACCATTTCAGTCTGTACTGTTGCCTTTCGTACTGGCTTGAGGCATACTACTGTGCTACAGATCCTAGCGTCCAATGTCACATATATTAGAATGCGACGTCATAGCCTACACAACCCACATCACACCACCTGGCCTGATGTTCTCTGTCTGCATAGGCCTGTGGGCGAGGTTACCCATATGCCTCTTTAGGGACATGATACAGCATTTCTTTGTGTTTGCATTACTGTACAATTGGCCTGCTGTGTCTGTGCCACTGAAATGCTATCATGGCTTAGTGGTTCAGTACTGTGACTATAATGCACAGTATCCTGGGTTCAAGCCAGTCACTGCTTTTTATTTTCATGCTGAGCAGAGCAGATTGCTTAAGGAGCAGTAAAGCAAATATGAGCATATTTACCTGACTTTGCTCAACTTTGCACGACTTTAGCCAACCTTGCCCAACATTGCTCAATGTTGCCCAACATTGCTCTAGTTAGCACGGTCAATTTTGTTTACCTATACTAAATATTGGTAGATGCTGTTAGCACTGCTTTATATTGCTTAAAACATGGCAATCATGCCTCCGGTAGTGCTGCAGGGCTGCCTATGTTGGATGTACATACTACACTCCCTATACATGTTTGGAAACAGGTAGTGTCAAGTTAGTCATCCCTTTTATTTTATGTGCAAGTCAGAGAGAGGTATCATTTCCAGGGTTCCTATTGAGCCAGTGTATGTGCTATGCGTTGCCTCTTTGCCAAGGCCAAGGCATACTGGGCAAGCCTCCTTCTGCCTACTGGGGCAGGCTCAGGTTGTTCCTCCTCCGAGTCACGCTGTGCCTGTGCAGGCCTTGGCAATGGTGGGGGCTGTTTAGCGCTGCCCCATGCTGTTCCTGCTGCAGCTGTTTTCGCAGGATCATATTGTGTAGCATGGCACATACTATGACAATTTGGGTACATGTAGTTGGTGAGTACTGCAAGGCTCCACCAGATGTGTCCAGGCACTGGAACCATGACTTGAGCATCCCAAACACAAGCTTGATTACATTTCGTGTTTGTGCGTGTGCCTCATTATGGAGTTCTTGTTCAGGTATGTGTGCATTTCTGATGGGTGTCATCAGCCATGGCTCCAGTGCGTATCCAGCATCCCCCACTAGGAGACCATCAGGGATGTCCCCATTGGCAAATGTCTGGTACAGCTGCGTCAGATGCCAGATATGGGAATTGTAGTAGCTTCCAGGGCAGCCAGCACACACATTCAGTATTATGCCCTGGGCATCACACATGACTTGGCAGTTGATGGAGTGGAAGCCTTTGCGGTTGATGTAGGCCCTACCCCACTCACTGGCTGGTGTTTTGATGTATATGTGCATGCAGTCAATTGCACCCACTACCTCAGGGTATTCCTCTATTTGCTGGAAGAGACGCATATTGCTGGCCAATACCTTAGGGGAATTGCTGAAATATACATGATCACCGACATGTGCTGACATGGCATTCTGGATCTGTGGCAGTACCCTGGATGCTGATGCCTGTGAAATCCCCATCATGTCACCAGTTGGTCTCTGGAAGGTACCTGTTGCTAATATTCTTAGGCCAACACATACCTTAGTTTCCACTGGGATGGGTTCCCCTCTGTTGGTTCTGTGTGTGAGGCATGGCCTACACAGCTCAACAATTTGCTGCAGGAGCTCTCTGTCCACTCTATAGCGCTCCACAATCTCCAGCTCATGTAGCCCCTGGTAGGTTACCCTGGGTCTGTAAACTCTTCTTCATCTCCTCACTGTGGGTTGCTCAGCAACATCCGCAATGGCACCACCCTCAGCATCTTGCACATGTTGCCTTATAATAGCAATGGCAGTCCCTAACATTTTTTTTTTCTCAGTTAAGCTTTTTAAGTTTTCACTTCTCTTTGTATACTGCAGTGTTGCAGTGTTTCTGAGTAAAACATGAGGGAATGTTGTTTGCAGAGTTTTAAGTGATGGGCTGGGCAGGACTAGTGTACTGCCTGTGTAATTGGCTGATTCTGATTGATTTCACCTGGCAGCTCTGCTAGTTCTCCTTGGTTAACTTCCTACTACTACTTTTCCTTCCTTTTCCCTTTTCTGTTCCCACAGGGGGTGGCGCCACGCAAACAAACACAAACACGTGCACACGAGCGCACACGCACACACACAGCCTTACACAGGCTTAGGAGGGTGCACATCCACGCACACAGGCTTTCCCAGCCTTATACAGGCTTACACAAGCACACACATGCGCACACAGGCTTACACAGGTTTACAGGTGCACACACAGTGTAAGCATCTTTGCAAGAAACTTTGGTTGTAGCCACAGTGTACACCTTCAGTTTCTGGGTTTCAGTTAAGACAACTGTAGACATGCCTCTTCCAGTAATGAGTAACTCACAGCAAACACATGCCACTCTGCTCCAATAAGCTTACAGTGTTTGATACATACCCACCTCATGATGTCACCTATCTACTACTCTGATACTCCCCTAATCCTACTCTTACACTCTAGAGACATGGTTCATATGGCAGGGAAAATTGGGATTCACTATCCTTATACTCATTTGCATAGGATTGCCTACTAATGCTTGGTAACATCTCTCACACTGAGCTTCATCCCTTAGCAACCACTACTCAGTAGCCATGTTGCCTTCAGCCTGCCATTCACTTGCATGGCAGATGGATATTTGTAATAAAATGCCTATTTTTGGCTTTTATTTTTATTTTTTGAGGTTTTTAAAGGGCACCACATTTGCTCGACGCTGCTCTAGGCTTAAACATCGAGAATCAGGGGAAAAAAATTTAATTTTTATTATTTTGCAACACATATAAATGCCAATGGCCTTATATTTGGCCACTGGCATGCTTCCTCAATTGGATGCATCCTTTATTTGGAGCTGTCATTGCTCCGTTTTGCTATTTGCAGAATGGTACTCAGTTACCAACCAAGTACATTTCTGCAAATAACACTACTCTTACTCGGACAGGTTAGTGCTTCCTGGATCGCAAATTTGCCTCATTTGCATAGCTTTCAGCAGCAAATGAGGTAATTTGCATAACCTAACACTGTCCGTGCAAGAGTCATTTTAGGAGCTCTCATGCACGCCCCTGCCAGCTGTTCCTGGATTGCTCGGCAGACATATTGGCTGTCTGGAGTCTTACACTACTCTTAGACTCCGTGCAAGCCTTTGTGAATCCGGCCCTATGTTTAATACATAGAAAGCTAAATACAGGCAAGACTGGTATGCATAATGTTCTTCTGTTCTTTTCTATTCTTTCCACAACTAATGCCAAAACTGAGCTTAACTGCCAGGCTCATGTTGATCAACTGGAGAGAATGAGGGAAGGAAATGGCATGTATCCAGCACAAGAGTATTATTGCAGCTTTAAAACTTAAAGATAGATTTTTGAGTTTTGTATACAGTAGTAGCAAATTGAGATTGCAAATCCTAACTGTAAAAGACAGTATGCATGCATGTATTAGTCTGTACACAGACCAACATCGGGGGTCAAATGTAAGACTATAGTCAGAGGTTGTGGGTTCAAATACCACCAGTAACAACTATACAATACTACATTTTTTTAATAATATTACATAAATTAAACTTTATGCAAGTGACATAAATGCCCTGCTGTTAATTGTAATTTGTATAATTGGACCAAGCATATCTGCAATATATGCACATTTCAAGGATTATATTGAGCAACTTGTAGTTATAGTTTGTAGTTGTTACGATGTATACTTAAATGTAATACTTCAGATAAAATAGTTGCCTAATTGTGATAAACCATTTTAGTTCACATATGATAGTACTAATTTTGTCTCCTTTTTTTCTCTCACCCCAACCCTTATCTTTTTTTTATTTTCTGTTATATGTCATCAGAATGTCTCCATGTCATCCATCTATAAGAAATCGTTAAATGCTTCACAGCACAGCGAGGTAGGCCATTCCCAGTGGATCAGCCTGCCCCTGCTCCACCAGCTCCAACACCAATACCCAGTACATCGGAGACCCAACCTGGCAGCAGCCTGCCTCTGCTGCCCCTGCACTACCTGCACCCTCAGCTATGTAGCATAAGCCTCATATTGAGGATTACTCCATAACCCCATCCAGATATAACATTCAAAGGGTTGACAGAGTACACAAAAAAGGTGGTGGTATTGCCCTACTTTACAAAACAAACTTAAAGCTTCAGCTCCTACAAAAAGAATCTCTAAACTTAAAAAATGCAGAAACTTTATTTGCTAAACTCCTCTTAAACCAGCACAAGCATCTACATTTATTCGGGATCTATATACCCCCAGGTGACAACCTGACCACCCTAGAGTCAATACTTCACCGGACTTCCCACTCTGTTCCCCAAGAAACTATATTGCTAGGTGATGTCAACATTGTCTGGAACTCGATCAACTCTCCAACACCTACAAACCATATTAACCTATACAATTTCACTCAACTCATACAATCACCCACACATATTGATAAAGCCTCAAAAGGGGAACCCATATTAGAGTGGATCCTCACAAACCAGCCTAACACTGCCCATCAGTGTGGAACACCAACCAACTCTCTCATTGACCACAATCCTACTTTTATCCTTAGACACAAATGTAAATCTAACAACACCCCCTACCTACTACAAATCTGTTCCCACAAAAACTTCTCCACAGATCAATTCCTGGAAGCCTTAAAATTCTGTAACTGGTCTCCCATCAAAGTACTGCCTCTAGACAAGGCAGTTGAATACTTCAACTCCACATTTCTAAATGTCCTCAACCATTTAGCCTCAATCAGAACAATTAGGATTAGTAGTAACCCTGTCCCCTGGCTACAGAAAACCACAAGGCCTCATTTAAAGCAGGGATAAATTTTGGAAAACCTGTGCCAATACAAAACACCCACAACTAGACAAGGCTTTTTCGAACTTAGAAATAAGGCAAAAAACAAATTAAGATTGACAAACAAAATCACTGCATTTCCCTACAAAGGAAACATGGTAGCAACCCACAAACATTCTGGGCAGCAGTGAACAATATCTTCCAGCCGGGAAAAAACACTACACTCCCTCCAAATATAGAAGGTACATACTTAGACATAGCCTCCAGTTTCAACAACTATTTTACCTCCTCTATAGTTAAACTCATAAATGATGCAAGTCCCACCAACCTCCCACAATCCCCTAAAGTCCCCCAAAAAACATTATCCCCTGTTCACCCAAGCCAGTACCAGTATCATCCATCCAAAAACTCTTAGCTAAACTCTAACCAAACACCCTTGCTGCAGACAGTCTTCCTGCTGAATACCTTCAACTTGCATCCAGGGCCATAGCTTACTCCATTTCTTTACTAATAAATACATCCATTACTGAACACACCATTCCATCCTTGTGGAAAACCTCATCCATCATACCCCTTCACAAGAGTGGCCCATCTACTGACCTCTCTAACTACTGACCCATTATGATCCTGTCACCCCTATCAAAGCTTCATCACCAACTCCTCACCCACCTTCTCTCCAACAACCTACTATCCAAAACTCAACACAGCTTCTACCCATCCCATAGCACCACCACTGCCCTAATTAACACCAACATAATAAACTCATACATTAACCAAGGCAAACTAGTGTCTGCTACCTTTCTAGACTTATTCAAAGCATTTGATACAGTTTCCCACAATAAACTCTTAACCTGCCTCTCTGAACTCAACATCAACAGCCTCACCCTGCTCTAGTTCAGTAGTTACCTAAACAACCCCCTTCAGTCTGTCAAATGGCTTAAATCCCTAGCCCTCCACCCAGTCCCTGTCACACTTGACATACCACAAAGTTCAATTCTAGGCCCCCTTGTTTTTAACATCTTTACAAACCAGCTTTACTTAGCAACCACAAAAGCTGAAATAGTCCAATATGCTGATGACACAACCCTGATCTGCTCTGCATCCAGTATAGAACTTCTCAAACAAAAAGCTAAATAATGCTTCACAGACATAGAAAATTGGCTAAATAAATCCCAATTGATATTAAACCCAAAGAAAACACAACTTATGCTGTTCCACCCAACAAAGACTAATGACCTCACCTTCTCTATATTCTCGGCCAAGAAAACCCTCATCACCCCAGTCCCAGAGGTCAAATTACTAGGACTTACAATCGACCAGCAACTAAAATACAACAAACATATATCCCCATCTCCAAAGTCCACAAAAAGTTAAGGAACCTGTATTGCAGCAAAAGGTACCTAACTTCCGAGTCTATGATTGCTATAGCCAGAACCCATCTCTAATCAACACTGCTTTATGCACCCCCAGTGCTAACAAACCTAAATAAAACTGACCTGAACAAACTTTCCACGTTACAACAAATTTGCCTGGTTTGCAGCCAATGTCAAATCATGTTCCTACTACAGCCAATCCCTCCATACATTACACTGGCTAGAATTTCCCAATTTATTATGACACCACCAACTCAACCTAGCTCACCAAATTCTATACTATCCTGAGAAAACTCGTCCCCTAACTGGGCTTCTAAACTTCTACAATTCCAATAGACAACTATGATCGAGTAACAAAGCTCTGATTGAAAATATCCCATGTAAAAACAGCTCTGGGAAATCTCTCTTCCCTCATGAAGTTGCTAAAATAAGGAATACCCTGCCTGCTGACCTCAGATTACAAAATTGTACCTCGACTTTCAAAAATCTCCTTAAATCATACCTTTATACCAACCATTTAAGCAATTGCAATGTACCTCCCGGAAGCCTCAGCCCACTGTAGGATTCTATTTCCTTTTTTTTTAAAACAAGTTTATTGTTTTTAACATACAAAATAAATATCATAACAATCTTATACAAGCAGTTAACATGTAAATAGTTATAACATTTGATAAAACAACCAAAATATTTACAAAGACATCCACTACAAATCAAATCAATTAATTAAACTGTAATGTCTTACTAATGAAACTAAGACTTTTTTAACAGGTTTTGTAAAGTATCCCATATAATATAGTAAGACATTTTTCTAGTGGTTCTTGACTTTATTGTCATTAGTTCCATATGACACACTTCAGTCATAACATTTTTAAATTCATTAAATGAAGGAGGAGTATCTGAAATCCAATTTCTGGTTATTATTTTTCTAGCCACTGCTAGAATAGACCATAATAAAGGAAGTTTAACTTTTTTAACATTTTTAGGAACAGGGTTATTAAATAATATAAGTGATTTAGAGACAATGAAATTATCTGTGAAAAGAGCCTGCAAAAAATCATCGATTAACATCCAATATTCCTTCAATTTTATACAGTCATAAAACATATGTGCCCAATCAGCATTTATTTCTACATTACATCTCTTACATAAGTTGTCTTTATTGTTTATTTTATTCATCATTAAAGATGTATAGAAAGATCTATGTAAACATTTCCAAGTAAAAAGTCTCCAATTAATGGAAGAAGTAGTTTTATAAGCAGATTCCAATATGTATTGTTTGTCTTGTTGTTTTGGTGATTCACCATTAATGGAAATGAAATAATTCCAATAAATATCTGAACTGTAATGTGTTTCTTCTCTAATAATTTTATGTATGTGTGAGAGCTTACCTTTATCAGAAACCCTATGTTGTAAATTTAATATCAAGTAATCAATCAGAATTGTGACAGATTCTTTAACTGTTAAAGACATTAAATCAAGTTTATTAATAAGATATTGTCTAAAAGTCTGAATCTCATCAACATGTTTATCTCAAATCAAATTCTTGCTTTAAGAAGTCTAAATTTTTTTACTTTATTGTCAGACAGCAACTGATACCAATACTTAAAATCATTCTCTGTGACTAGAAGAATTCTTTCAGAGGTGGATGATAAAAGAATACCTTGTGTATACATTATAGGGAATAGAATAAAATTCCATTCCTTATATTTAGGATGCATAAATATAAAGTTACGATATCTAATAATAATATTTAATGGGTAACTAGCTATATATTTTGGTGTAATAGACGAGGTACAAAATTCTTTTAGTAACCATAACATGGTATTTTTGTGTATTAATGATATTTTCATGAAGTGAATGCTAATTAGTTCCCAATATTCCTTCCATTTTGCAACATATGACTGATCTATTAACAAAGTAATAACTTTTATAATAGAAGAGATAGCATATAAATTAAAGTCTGGAAATGAAATGCCACCTTGAGACCAACTATAAGTATGTTTCTTTAATGCAATCCTAGGTCTATTAGGTGCCCATAAGCAATTTAACATTTGTGAATTCAATTTCTTAATAATTATTTTTGTAGGTGGGAGTATTATTGATTGTATTAAGTATAATATCTTAGGGAATATTATCATTTTAATAATTGTGAGTCTCTCTTCCATGGTAAAAAAACATATTGTTCCAGCTACTGAAAAGATTTTGTATATTATGAAGACAGTTACTATAATTATTATGTATAATGGATTTAATATCTTTAGTTAATATTATGCCTAAGTAAGTTATCTGACCTGAGTTGGGTATATATTTGTGAAAATCATTAGTGAGGACATTTTTCCGTGTGTATATTGGTAATATTTTAGTTTTTTCTTCATTAAATATCAAACCAGAGATATTTTTAAAATCTGTCATTTTATCAAATAATGACTGCATAGAAAAGTTAGTTCCTGCTGACGTAATTAGAACATCATCTGCAAAAAGTTGAATTTTAGATATTGTATTTTCATCTATATCAAATCCTTCTATATCAGTGCTGTTTCTAATCAAATTAACCCAAGGCTCCATTATTAAAATAAATAATAGTGGTGAAAGTGGACACCCTTGTTTTGTACCTTTTAATATGGGTATTTTTTGTGAGACATATGTTCCTATCTTAATGTAAGCCAATGCTCCTTTATATAGATGTTCAATTAAATTCACAAATGCATCAGAGAAATTTGTACACTTCAATAAGATAAACAAGTAGTCCCAACTTACTGAGTCAAATGCTGAACTTATATCAAGACTGATAAGTGTTAACTCTTTCTTTTTCCTGTTTGCATAATCAATAAGCGTTAAAGTTCTCCTTATATTATCAAAAGTATTTCTATTTATAATAAAGCCTGCCTGATCTATATCTATTATACCTGGAATGATTGTCTTTAATCTGTCAGCAAAAATATTCATGAACATTTTATAGTCAACATTAAGTAATGAAATAGGTCTATATGAAGTGCATCTGGTTGGGTCTTTATTGGGTTTTAAAATTGGTGAAATAAATGTGTATTGCCAAGATGGGGGAGTTGATAACTCATTTTGAGCTGAAATGAAAACCCTATGTTTTAATGAGTAGGTACTCTTAGGAAGAATTTTATAAATCTCTAGTATAATACCATCATTACCAGGTGCTTTATTTGATTTAAGTTTGTTTATTTGTGTAATAACCTCTGTATATGAAATATCTTTATCTATTAATTTAGTCTGTTGTTTATTAAGTTTTTTGTTCATGTTTGTAGTTATAAATTTCTTTATTTTATCTTTAGAATCCATATTAATGTTATTGTGGTTAATTTTATGAAAGTGATTTCTAAATTCATCTAATATTTCTGGTAAACTAGAAACATTCTTCTTTTTCCCTGGGGAGAAAATTTCTTTGATGTGATTTTGTTTATTCAGCCTTTTTGTTTTATTTTTAAGTCTATGTAAGTATTTGGGACTTATTGAGTAAGACAAAAACTTATATTTCTCTAATGTTATTTTGACTTTATGGCTTAAAATTTCTTTGTATTTCTCATTTAATTTGTTTATTTCCTCAATGACTTTTTTGTCCATAATATTTTCTTTATTATTATGTTTATATGAGTCTAATTTGCTTTGAATATCTATTAATTCCTTGTCCCAAGATTTCCTTTTATTATTATACCATCTGATACTTTGTCCATATAAATATGATTTTAGAGCATCCCAAATGTGAATAATGGAGACATCAGGTGTAGTGTTTAAGTCTAAGAAATGTTGCACCTCTGTAAGTATATAATCTTGATAGTCCTTTAGTTGAGTTAAGTATGCTGGTATTCTTTTGATCTGAACATGATAAGTACTCTTTACCATAAATTCAAAGACAATTGAATTATGATCTGATATAGGACATGAAATGATCTTGGAATTAATTAAGTCTGTTACCAGTTGGTTAGAAATAAAGACTCTATCTATTCTTGAATAAGTTTTATATCTGTTAGAAAAAAAAGTGTATGGTAATGATTTAGAATCTATCTGATTATTAATATCATTCAAATGATATAAATTAATAAAATCCTTTAAATGTTTTGCATTAGATGTAATTTTCCTTTTTCCTATAGTAGTAGTATCTTTTTCATGCAGGATACAATTAAAATCAACTGCTAAAATAATATCTCCTATAGAAAATGATATAATCTTATTGAGATGATGTTTCACTGTATTAATGCCAATTCCTGGTATCCAATATACATTGATTAATGTATATATTTTCCCATTAATCTGTATTGTAACCATACAGAACATTCCTTTATCATCTTTATAAGACTTAATAGTTTTAGGTATGGGCATATTTTTGTTCCATAAGATAGCCACCCCTCTTTTTTTCTGTGTGTGTTCTGAGCTAACCAAGACTGTATATTTATTAGTGGCTAATTTATCTATATCCTTTTTCAGGAGATGTGTTTCTTAAAGGAATATTAAATTGGCTCTATGCAAATTAATATATCTCATTAAACTTGCCCTTTTACATGGGTTATTCAATCCATTAATGTTTAAAGAAATTCCTTTTAGAGATACCATTTAACTTTTATAAACATATAAAACATATAATCAGAATAACATTTATTAAAATAAGTATTATTATGTCTCCTCCTTTAGGTGTTCTATTAATTATAGCTGTATTTAATGAAAATCTTATGAAATTTTGTGTAATTTTCACTTTTATTTGTAGTGACAATGAGTTTATAAAATGTGATGTGGATGTCAAAACTATATACACATAAAAATAATCAGGTGAAAATAATGTTTGGATTAAACAGTGCACCCAGCCAGGAGTTGAAAACTCCAACTTCGAGTAGCAAATACCACTCAAGTTATCCCCCTATCCTAAGCAGCAGTACTTCAGCTGCCACCAAATTAATCCGATACTAACTATTATTAACTAAAGTTAACCTCATTTAATTTGAATATCTACTATAACAAGGCTAAACAATTTATATAACAGCTTCATATAAACATATAAAACATTTAGAAACAACTAATATTGCAATGTACATCTAGTCTATATAATAAACTCATAATCAAAATAGCATTCTAACAATCTTGGTAATGGGAGCAAAGAAGAGAGAGAGAGAGAAAGAAAAAAAAAAAAAAAAAGAGGGAAATATCCATATGGTAGTTTAATAAAAGTTTGTAAGAATAAGTTCTTATTATATGTTTATGCTCATTTGAATTCAATAACATTTATTATCTTAGGCAATTATGACTCAGACATTACTTATATTAGGGTATTCCCACTTTCTGCCATAGCAATACAGTTAAAAGCTTTAAAACTTTAAATTACTTGCACCAGAAGCTTCCTTCTCATATGTATTATTGCCAATTAAATAAAATAATTATTCCCATGTATAAGTTAAAAGAACATACTGCACAGCAATGTTGATCCCTAGTTATACATAAATCATTGTGATGAAAGCCATCTGTATTTTATATATCTGAACTGCAGCTTTAAAATATGTCACATGACAATTTCTTCTGAAATATAATCATAATGATACATATACATGTCTGTTAGTCAAGGCAAATGATTTATAACATTACATATCTTTAAATCATAAGCATCTATATACATTAAGGTGCAGCAGTCATATAAGCTTTCAAAACAAGTGTGCATGAGTTTTACCTTCTATGCCTTCTAAAATATCTCATTTGTTTACTATGGCATATTAAGTCACTTAAAATCATTATAACTTTTATATTTTATAAGTTACATCTTAAATAAGTAAGTTATTATAAAGAAAAACTCACATTTAGATGTTATAAAGTTCATTTTTCATCACAAAACCGCATTTACAGCAGTTCTACTTCCTGAAACAGTTTACTTCTTGAATTTGCGATGTGTCAGTGTGAAATCAGGGGTCAAAGTTCAAAATGGCTGCTTTCAGCTTCTCTGTGTGTTTTCTGAGTGTTGAAGCTTTTAAAACGACTCGAGGACACTATTCTCGAGGAAACCCACATCCCAGATTGTCTCCCATAACATTCTGGTGGGAATTTTAACAAAAGTAAGTGACTGACATTCATTTTGTAATACAAATGGATCTAAACAGTGCAAAACCTTCTCGAAGCACTTTACAAGTCATTACAGTCTCTATGACAGTGAAACCAAGCCTTCAGTTATTTAACATAAACACAACTTATTTTTATATGCCCCATTTCATTTTCTCATTCAGAGCTTATTACATATACATATCATTATTATCAGAAGCATATAACTTTATAAATAAGAGAGAGAGAGAGAAAAAAAAAAAAAAAAAAGGGACCTACAAAGAGTATCTACAAAGATATTTTACTTGCTGTTTGTTTTAATAAAGTAGAACATGAGACATATTACTTTCAACTACTTTAGTTCTAATTAACTGCAGTTATATCATGACATATTATTTGAAATCATGTATTAAGCAATTAAGTCATGGTATAATATATAGCAACAGTATTTAAACAGCATAAATAATTTTAAAGAAATAATAAATTATTTTTCCCCTTATTTCCTATTTTTCATCTAACCCCTCTCCCTGCCCTCCCCCATCCTTCACTAAATGTTTAGTTTAAAGAGAATGCCATTATTTAAAACAAGAAGAGAAAGGAAATGTATCAAATTACTAACCTATCACAAAGAGAAACAAGTTGATTCATATCAGGTTATTTGTTCCTCAGGAAGTTTGATTATTTATGAAACAAAAATCAGTTCTTTGCACACACAAAAATAACTTTGAATAAATCCTTAAGATATTTGTGGCTTTCTTGAAAATGTAGTAACTGTAATTAAAGAGTTCAAAGAAATATAAAACATGTCATTTGTTTTTTAGTCTTTTTTGCTTCTCTGAAGTCTTCCAAGAAGTTCCTGTTGCCATCCTCTTAAGCAAAGGACTTGCCCATTCCATATCTTCTATTTTATCTAATATTTTATTTTTTTTAATATACAGCAAAGCAGAGTCCAAGTCTTCAAAAATTCTAGGGCCATCCGGTAAAAAGATTTTTAGTTTGGAAGGAAATAAAAGATGAGTTTTGAACTGTGCTTTCTTAAGCTCTCTTATTAACGGCAGAAAAACTTTTCTTTTTATTACCAAGGAAGAATAGTCATTGTCAAAACGCACAGTTGCCTCATTAATTTTTATAGGTGCTTTAGCCCATGCAGATTTTAATACCATATCCTTGTCATAAGATGATAAAAATCTTACAATAACTGATCTAGGATACTTTTTATTTATATTAGAATTAGATAAAGACCTATGGGCTCTTTCAATACCAAAAGAAAATGCTTCTGACAGATGTAAAGTTTTGGGAAGCCAAGTATTTAAAAAGGATGTAATGTTGTTACCTTCTATATTTTCTGGCAGTCCAAAAATCCTTATATTATTGCGTCTGGATCTGTTTTCCAAGTCATCTAGTTTGGATTGAAGGTGTGTGTTCTGTTTCAATAAGAACTCAATGTTAATTTCTTCTTCCTGAATTCTGTTGTCCATATCTTTAAGTGTCTCTTCTATACCTGTAATCTGAGCTTTCTGATGTTGTAAATCTTGATGTAACAAATCCATTTGTTTTGTGGTTTTTTTCTATAAAGTTATCAGTTTTAACATCCAATCTGTCCATTTTAGTTGTTAGTTGCTGAATAGTTGATAGTAAAGACTGAAGCTCTTTCTTGATGCTGGAATCCTGACTGTTAGCCTTACTGGAACTCATTCTGAACAGAGGTGATGAGAGAGAAATTTCCAAGAAGATTTCTGACAGGAAAATGATTTAAATTTTCTTTCTTTTTTAGATATTATTCAAGATACTGATATTCCAAACGTTTTTAGAAAGAAAATTATTACATTAGTTGAATTTTGAAGTAATTATTTCCTGTCAGTGTAGTTATGTTGGTGGAGCTGAAGAAATCTGCTGCTATCCTGTGTTCATCCTTGGCCACGCCCCTAGGATTCTATTTCCTGATGCTTCTGGGGAATACTAATATTGCTCTAATGATGGTCATTGTATATATATTGTAGATATTGTACATATGTTGTTATTATGAACATGCCTTGTATGTATATTGTACCTGTGCTTACTTCATGAAAGTGCTATGCCCACAGATTTCTACTTCAACTTTTTATTTTTAACTTGTTAACTTTTCTACAGCATGTTTCCTAACTGTTATTATTATTTAAATGTTGTAAACTATAATTGTTGCCATAAATTACTCTTTATTCTGTAATTGTATGGAGCTTTTCTCCCCAAGACTCCACTGAAAATGGACACTAGCTGTCCAGCTGGACTATCCTGGTAAACAAATGTTAAATAAAATAAAATAAATAATAAATAAATAAATAGTACTGCCCTGGTAGCTGGCACTGTGGTACCCTCCAGGAGTAGTGACAGAGGTGAGGATTTCATCACCTACCAGGGGATGCCAGGGTTGGTGTATAGGGTTGTGCACTGCATCGTTGGTGTACACCTACACTGGATAGAGATGAAAAGATAAAGTAAACAAGCTCTAGCCTAGGGAGTACACCTTCACCATATGAAAATGAAAAGCCACAATAAGGTTACTCCCTCCACTTGGTAGCTAGCTCCAAGACGGTCCATTTGGCGGGTATTATATATCCCCTTTCTTGTAGTTTCTGTTATGCAAGCACTACATATGTATCCCAGGTCCTTCTTTAAATAAAAACAATTTTTTAATTCTGTTCAGTTAAAAACGACAAATTGCCTACTTCAAAGTACTGGTTCAAACACTAATAACACTTTCCTCAGAGCAAATTTCTTGTTATAGTAACTTGGCTCAATTTGATAAGAAATGACTCATTCATTGGAAGTCACTTCCAGCTGCCTTTCTTCATTGAATGCAAACCTCCATTCACTGACAACTATATGCTCTGCTTCCTCAGTAAGTACTTCCAATGTTCTAAGTCAATAAATTGCCTGCATGCAAAGCTCTGGAGCAAGTTGCAAAAAGTTCCTTACTTGGAAGCCAACCTGTAACCTGCATACAGCCTGTGTGTAAAATGGGGGGGGGGGGTACAAGTCCCAAAGCTCTTCCTTCTTCTAAAGCCAATTGGTTCCAATAGGCATCCCATGTTCAAGCTCACCGGAATGAATTTCCAAAGTCTAAGACCAACTTCAAATTGGCGTGCTGCCTGTGCACTTAAACGAATTCCAGGATAAATAATTCTTCCTTCCTCTGAAGCTAACTGATATCAGCAAACTGCCTGTTTGCAAAGTCTCTGGATAAGGTTCCAAAATATTCCTAGTTCTGAAGCCAACTTCAAATAAGCATGCTGCTTGTGTTATACTGTGTGTATTCTAGGTATTGACCAATGAGATATTATATTCAAATAAGACTCTCTGCCTTCATTATTCATTGGTTACACTTGCTACTTGGATCCAATCTGTCTTTTTATATACACTACCAAATCAGTTTAACTTCCTGAGTTCCTGCTAGTATGTCACTGGTTATTCTGTCCTCTTGGGAGGAGTCCATTCTCATATGTTCTTTAGTAGCTGGCTATATAGCTTTACTGTCATGTTATTCAGTCCTATTTCTTAGTGGTTTTATGATAGAAGTTTGTTATCGCCCCCTAAGCCTCCTTTCTTTAAGTACTGGTTTTAAGGGGACTACTGCATTAAGGCCAGGACTTTGACTGGCAAGCAAGTTCATAATCCATTCCATTTCTATTTTTTCAGTACTGTTAAATAAATCTCCACCTCGTGCTGTAACTGAAACATGAGTTAATATCATAAATTTAAAGCTATGCCCTGGATTATGCTTTATATGCTGATACAAAGCATTAACTTCTATCTTGTCGTTGATGTCTCTTAGATGCCGTAAAATACGTTCTTTGAACTTTCTGTTAGTTTTGCACACATAAAACGACATATATCCTTCACAGCTGGCTATATACATCACATTCTCTGTATTGCAATTTCCATTCCCTTTATAGGAATATACTTTATGTGTGATAGGATGTTGGAACACATTAGTCGTATTAATATATTTGCATGCCTTACACTTCCCACATTTGAAAGTTCCTTTTTTCTTTACTACTCTTCCCTGTGTTGTTTCTGTTCTATTGTTACACAGTAGACTTTTCAACTTCTTCTTGTTTTTATATGTGGATTTGGGTTTTTCTCCTACTATACTTTTAATTTTAAGATCCACTGTTAAAACTGGCCAATATTTTTGAATAACTTTGTTTATTTGTTTATTATCTGATGCATAAGTTAATATACATCTTAAGGACTCTTGGGTTTCATTATTCTTCTGTAGTTTTACATGTTTGTAATGATAATATGGTTTTCCTTTGCCTCCTCACAATTCCTTCACTTGTTCAAAGTCCATCTGATTCTTCCTATACTCTCTAGTTACTAAGTTATCCACCAAATGGTTGAACTCTTGTTGAAATGTATCCTCCTTGGTACATAGTCTAGAAATGCGTATGCTTTGATTTTCAAATATGTTGTTGAAAATATGTGTGGGGTGCATGCTAGTTCTATGCAGCATGTGGTTCTTCCATGTAGCTTTCCTATGTAGGGCCGTCTCTACAGTTCCCTTTTTAAAGATAATACTTATATCCAGGAAGTCAGTACTTTCCTGGGAGTATTTGGATTCAAACTTCAAAAAGTCCATTGTAGATTTTAGATATCTTAGAAACTGCTGGTATTGATGGACTTCTCCTTTCCATAATAATAGTATGTCATCCACAAACCGACCATAGAACAGTACTTGCTCTTTCCATATGTTATCTTTATTATTCATCCATTGTAACTCCCACTGTGCTAGTACTATGTTCACATAGCTATTAGCACATGGGGAGCCCATGGCAACCCCCCATTTTTTCCAATAGATATTTTTATCATAAATGAACACATTACTACTTAGTATAATGTCCAAAAGGCCACAGATAACATCAACTTTCATTGCCATGTTGTTGGTGCATGAGAACTGCCTTACAGCTTCTATCCCATATTCATTGGGGATACATGTAAATAGACTATTAACATCTAGGGTTACCAATAATAAGTCAGTGATGTTATCCAAATCTTTCATAGTTTCTTGTAGTCTCTCCAGGAGGTGTGCCGTGTCCTTCAATACTGTTCTCGCTTTGTGCATAAGTTTTTTTAAGTTCATCCTCCACATATATTGCAAGTGGTTCTGTGATCCATCCTCTGCCAGATACTATGGGTCTGAGAGGTGGATCCAGTAGATTTTTATGCAATTTTGGTATTCCTTTAATCTCTGGCACTTTAGGGTGGGATACTTCAAAAAACTCAAACAGTTCTTCATCTAATTCTCTGCACATCAACTTATCATATAAATCATCTTTCACCTTTTTTATTAGCTCTTGTAGCTGAGCCTTGCTAATTCTTCTATAAGTTGAAGTATCACTCAACATTTCCAGCATTTTTCTGTTGTAATGTTTTTTATCCATAACCACTAGGGCTCCTCCTTTATCTGCAGGCTTAATTATTATTTCTTCATTTTGCTGTAATTCCTTCAGGGCTGTTTTTTCTTTCCTAGTTATATTATGAAACTGTTTGCCTTTATTACTCTGCTTCAATTGTGCTATCTCCTCTTCACATAATTTTAAAAACATTTCCACTGCTGGTGGATTTATAGGTACAAATGTACTAGGTTTCTTGTACACAATGCCACTGTTACTGTCTTCTTTTATATTCATTCTACCGTCAAAAATATATTTTAAAGTAATATTTCTTCCAAAACATTTAAGGTCAGTGATCACCTCACTCAGTTCAGACTTCAATGAGGGTATAAAACTAAGTCCTTTCTGTAATAGGTCATTTTCTTCTTTAGTCAGCTTATATTTAGAGATGTTAATCGCCAATGAATTAACATCATTCTTTACGTGATGTGGTTCTTCTAAGTCACTTTTCTTTTCTTCCTTTCCCTGCTTAGGGATCTGGGTACTCTGCTTTCTTTGTTCTGTAACAGAAAAGGAAGCTGTTGAAAGATGGGTATATGGATCGTGCCTTTTTTTGGCACCGTTCCTATCTCTCCTTTAGGAGCATCCTTTCCTTTCTTCTCTCTTTGTGCAGTATTTTTTCCTTCTATTATTGGTGTAGATATAATTTCTAAGTCTCCAATAATATGCTTCCATTATTCATCCTATTCCTGGCTCCTTCTTCAGCATTGATAGTATCCCTGATGATTGGTGCGTGTATATCTACTTGTACCTGCCGCATTTTGCCTGCATCAGTCTGTTGCCCTCTTTTCTGAAAATCTTTAGGCTCTTCTATTTTCTGCTGATGTCTTTCTTTCCCTTGGCAATTCAAAAAGTTGGCCTGCTGCAAAGTCATCAAAATCCCTCTTAAGTTTGCCTATTTTAATCATTTTGAGCCTATTGTCATAGGCATCCAGTTTATCCTGTAATCACTCTAGTTTGACTATGTCATTATCTGATAGCGTCAACTGTTCTAATTCTTTTTGCTTGGTCTGTATGAACTGTGAGATTTCTGTCTCTTGGGGCTTGAAGTACTCCATGAGTAACTCCATGTATTGAAAACTGGTCTCTATGTTTATTTGTTGCCATCTGGCCAATAAATCCGGGTATGTGTTCCCATAAGTAGGCATGCATCTAACTCTCAAGCCCCTTTGGATGACATTATGGTGAAGGCAGGCTTCAATGTGGCAGCATTGCCATTGTAATCTTTTTAGTTTGTACGCTGCATTTTCAACATCACTATATAAGTTCTCAAAATCTATGTCTATTGCTTCTCCATTATCCACCACTGCTCCATCAGTAATGTCTATTGATAGTAGTAGATTACTGGTGTTCAAAGTCAAAGGAGGACCTTTTTTCTTTGTCTCTATGTTAGATACTTGTATCTCTTCCATATTCAAAAGTCTGTGTGCAGTGCTTGTTTCTATAAATATATGAAAATGAAAAGATAAGTAAACAAGCTCTAGCCTAGGGAGTACGCCTTCACCATATGAAAATGAAAAGCCACAATAAGGCTACTCCCTCCACGTGGTAGCTAGCTCCAGGATGGTCCATTTGGCGGGTATTATATATCCCCTTTCTTGTAGTTGCTGGTATGCAAGCACTACATATGTATCCCAGGTCCTTCTTTAAATAAAAACTATTTTTTAATTCTGTTCAGTTAAAAACGACAAATTGCCTACTTCAAAGTACTGGTTCAAACACTAATAACACTTTCCTCGAAGCAAATTTCTTGTTATAGTAACTTGGCTCAATATGATAAGAAATTACTCATTCATTGGAAGTCACTTCCAGCTGCCTTTCTTCATTGAATGCAAACCTCCATTCACTGACAACAATATACTCTGCTTCTTCAGTAGGTACTTCCAATGTTCTAAGTCAACAAATTGCCTGTATGCAAAGCTCTGGAGCAAGTTGCAAAATGTTCCTTATTTGGAAGCCAACCTGTAACCTGCATACAGCCTGTGTGTAAAATGGAGGGGGGGGGACAAGTCCCAAAGCTCTTCCTTCTTCTAAAGCCAATTGGTTCCAATAGGCATCCCGTGTTTAAGGTCAGCAGAATGAATTTCCATCTAAGACCAACTTCAAATCGGTGTGCTGCCTGTGCACTTAAACGAATTCCAGGATAAATAATTCTTCCTTCCTCTGAAGCCAACTGAAATCAGCAAACTGCCTGTTTGCAAAGTCTCTGGAGCAGGTTCCAAAATATTCCTGGTTCTGAAGCCAACTTCAAATAAGCATGCTGCTTGTGTTATGCTGTGTGCATTCTAGGTATTGACCAATGAGATATTATATTCAAATAAGACTCTCTGCCTTCGTTATTCATTGGTTACACTTGCTACTTGTATCCAATCTGTCTTTTTATATACACTACCAAATCAGTTTAACTTCCTGAGTTCCTGCTAGTATGTGACTGGTTATTCTGCCCTCTTGGGAGGAGTCCATTCTCATATGTTGTTTAGTAGCTGGTTATATAGCTTTAATGTCATGTTATTCAGTCCTATTTCTTCGTGGTTTTATGATAGAAGTTTATTATCGCCCCCTAAGCCTCCTTTCTTTTAGTACTGGTTTTAAGAGGACTAATGCGTTAAGGCCAGGACTTTGAGTTTTCTGATTTCACTTGGCTTTATTTTTATTTAAAGAAGGACCTGGGATACATATGTAGTGCTTGCATACCAGCAACTACAAGAAAGGGGATATATAATACCCACCAAACGGACCATCTTGGAGCTAGCTACCACATGGAGGGAGTAGCCTTATTGTGCCTTTTCTTTTACACTGCATGGAGAGGTTGATCTCCCTCATGATCCATAGGAGATGAAGACACCAAGCACTCCAGCCACCAGTAGAGTAAGGGGACAATGATGACAGCCCAGTAGATGAGAACTAGATTCTCACTACCTTCATGTTTGATTGGCATGAGCCTAGGTTGTACGCTCCCTCACCCCAATCATGGTGTCCCCCAACCTTTTGTGTCCCTCACCATCACGGTGTTTTGTCTTGTATGCTTGCATTTGCTTCTTCACCTACCCAATTTACCTGACCCAGAAATACCAACGTCCCTTGCCCATCATTTCTGTCTTACTGAATTAAAAAAATAAGCACTTGTCCCACAAAGAGTATCATCCCATACATAGTTGTCCATTTCTCAAACATGCCTTCTTGGCACACTTGATTTGGTCCACGTGGCTATATAACGGGATTATGTTGCTGTCACTACTCTTTCTGGAGGTGACAGTCCAAATTCAGTTAATTTTCTGCACATATTTTCAGTTTACACTGTGGATAGATGTGGTTCTTTCCTATCTCCCTCCTGCACATTCCTGTACTGCTTTCCCTTTGTTCTTCCCCCTGCTTGCTCCCCATTTCACCACTTTCCTATCTAGCCCATTTTAACCCCTATAATCTGATCAAAAAATAGAATCACAGACAACACACATCAGTACCAAAAAAGTAATGGATCCCTTCACTTTTTGGCCTGTATGTTTGTGCAGAGTTTGGCATCATGACCCAATGCCAAGCAATGGTGAGCAGCTTTACAATGCTGCACTTACCTCCACAGAATGCAGTTTAACCCCACTATGTCAACATATAGTAACACATGCTGAATGCACAATAAAGAATAATTTCATTGCATTATCACTGTTTATTTAAAAATATTAGATACACCTGGATTTTAACCCAGTATCATCTGTACTGTCAATTAATTTACACCTGCTGCCACAGAGTCGGCTAAGCAGCAGGTGTGTTTCATACACTCAGTACTAGCTCTCAGAATTTTAGCAATGAGCCCTGCATTTGTACATTGCTTAATTAACTATGCACAAACAGGGAAAGTAATGGAAATGTGTATCTCACATGTGCAAACACTTTGCCTGCCATCACTCAAACCCACTGCTCACCGTTGCACTATGCAAAGTAAATATTTGCATGTATTAGGGCTGTTTACTGTCCATTTGCTCTACATGCTATGAAGCTACATGTGGATTCATAACAAAATTAAGGCCTTATCTAAGAATATGTCAGATATTTACAATGCAGGCATGTGTTACCTCAACCCATGCACTGCAATCCTGGTCTCTCAATACTTGCTCACAAGTATATCAACTACACTACATAAATTAATAAATGTTGTGTGATATATAATGAATATCAATCTGGTAACATGCACAACTAGCACTATCTTCACAGCTGAACATGTCTACACATCCATTTCATGAAGGCATCCCAACATCCTCTCTCCAACATCCACTGCTAATGATTTATTTATTTTTTATTTTACATTTGTTAACCGGGAAATTCCGATTGGACTAGGTCCATTTTCAGTGGATGCCCGGGAAGAAAACCTCCGGCAACAAGTTATACAAAATATAGTACATACAGCATAATATACAAAATAGGTTACATCATGTATGTTGAGCACAGTAATATAGCAAGAAATTAGTAAAACACTCCAGGTAAGAAATATATAGAACATAGGTAAAAGACAATGTCAGTTACAGTACATCTATCATACTAAACAAAACAGGTTACATCTAGCATACTACACAAAACAGGTTACATCATGTATGCTGAGCATAGTAATATAACAAGAAGTTAATAAAACACTCCAGGTAAAAGAGGATATAGGATATAAGATAGGAAGAAAATGTTAGTTATAGATTGGGGAGAGTAGATTTGTCAAGCAAGATTCTGCAGTTAAAGTACTCTTTCAGATGACCACACTTACAGGGGAATCAGAGATCCAGCATGTGATCAGGTGGCAGTTTGGGAAGTTCATTGGCTCATAGGTTCATAGGTTGGTACTAAGCTAGCAGCCCTGTGGCCTATACAAGCCTAGCCATAACAATTCCCTGGCTATTTCTTCCCACACTATTTACTTCCCTGGACCCCTGTCTAGCAGGGTGACTGATGTGATCCCCGGGGTGAATTTCCTTTCTCCCATCCAATCATCAAGGTTCCTCTTGAAGAGGACCAAAGAGGCACTCTGCTTGACATGTATGGGCAATCTATTCCAGAGTCTGGGGAGTTTCTGGGTCAGGAACCTATCCCTTCAGCATGTTTTGTTTCTTGTGATGACAAGGTTTAGATCCCTGGAGTGTGTGGCTCTGAGGGATTGGGATTTCTTTAAGTGTAGCACGTCCAACAGCTCTGGGTTTGACATGGCCTTGTATGTTAAGCAAAGATCGCCTCTGAGATGACGATATATGACAGAGTATAGCTGGAGTTTTTTAAGGCGGTCAGCATAGGGCATCTGCTTTAGGCCTGTGATTCTTTTAGTGAGGTATTTCTGTGGCCTTTCCAGTTGTTGCAGATGTCTTGAGAGGTACATACCAAATAGGGCTTTGTATTCTATAATGGGTCTAATGAGGGATGAGTACAGTGGGACAATGACCTCCTTTTTTCTGGATGAAAAGCCCTTAATGATGAGGTGTGCCACATAGAAGGATTTCCTGACTGTTGTGGCGATGTGGTTATCAAAGGTGAGACCACTGTCCACCTGTGTCCCTAAGTCTCTTATCACACTTTCGGTGTTTAGTGTACTGCCACCTATATGGTAATTCATGGATACATGTTTTTTCCCAAAGGGGATAACTATACATTTTTGGCATTGAGCTTAAGCCCATGGCTCTGGCACCAAGCATCTGTTTCTGTAAGGCCCTTTTGTAGAGTATCCACATCATTTGGGGATTCAATAATGGCTCCCAGTTTGCAGTCATCTGCGAACTTTGTTATCCAGAGTCCCTTAGTGTTGGCCTGTACTTCAGAGAAGTAGATGCCAAACAAGAGCGGTCCCAGGACTGAACTCTGAGGTACTCCACTTGTCACTTGTCTGGAGTTGGATTTGGAGTCGGCTACTTTTACAGTGTGGGTTCTATCAGTAAGCCAGTTAGCAACTCATTGGGTGATGTAGGGATTAATGCCCAGCTTAGTAAGTTTATCTATGATTCCAGAGTAGGGGATGGTGTTAAAGGCCTTGTCAAGGTCTAGATATGCTGTGTGGACCACCTTACCCTTGTCCATGGCTCTGGAGACTGATTCGAAAAGTCAATCAGGTTCAGGAGACAAGATTGACCCTTCACGAACCCAAACTGGGTGGAGTCCAGTGTTTGAAGGTTGCCAATGTCTTTGTTTATAAGTTCCATGATAATACACTCCATGGCCTTGCAGATAAGGCTTGTCAGACTGATGGGACGGTAGTTTCCAGGATCCAAGGTGGATCCCCCCTTGTGGAGTGGGATAACTGTAGCTCTGCGCCACTCAGTGGGCATGAAACCTGAGGTGAGGCTATAATTAAACATGGCACTTAGGTGAGGTTCCAGTTCATATTGTAGTTCATGTAGTACACAGCCCGGGATGTCATCTGGTCCCATGGATGCTGTATTCTTAGCTTTGGAGAGTGCATTTTTTACCTGTGTGGCCATTATTACCGGAATTTGGCAATCTTCCGGTATTGAGATGGGCCATTTAGGGGGTGAGAGGGGGGTGAAGTTGGCACTGAATTGATCTTCCAGGATATTGGCAATATCCTTGGGATCAGTATATTTAATGCCATTCTGTTTTAGCTCAGAGAAGATCTGAGCATTGCCATTTAGATTCTTGACATAGTTATAGAATGCCTTGTGGTTGTCTTTGGAATCTTTGGCAATTTTATTTTCGTAACTAGCTTTGGAGGATTTTATGAGGGATCTCAGTTTCTTACTGAGGCTGGTAAGGAAGTTTTTTGCATCCTGGGATTTTCCTCTTTTCTGCAACAGTTTCTTCCTTTTGTTGTAAAGTTTGTTTATGGCAGGGGACCACCAGATTGGCTTCTTTTTTTTGGATGAGAGCATCTTGGTTCTATTTGGGATGGCACGATTTATGCATGAGTGGATGTGCTCGTACAGTGCCTTAGTGTAGGATTCAGCAGTTGAACTTTCAGCTCTCGTCTGCATGGTTGTCATGACGTTTGTCACTTCTGACTTGAGTAGCATGAAGTTGGCTTTGGAGAAGTTTTTTATGGAGGTTTCTTTACTGGGGGGTGGGGGTGGGGTGGGGTGGGATGTGAATGTCAAGGGTGATTAGCTTATGGTCAGACCTGACTAACGAGGGGGTGACCATAGATGTGGAGCATCGATTTCCCATGTTGGTAATGACCAGGTCTAGGATATTGGAGCCCCTGGTGGGACTATGGATTAGTTGATCCAGGACATTGGAATTTATGAATTCCAAGAACCGTTGGGCAAAGGTGTTGGTACATGAGTAGTTTTCCCAGTTAATGGCAGGGTAGTTAAAATCACCCAGTATTAGGGTGTTTGGTTCTATCTTAATATTTTCCAGTATGTTTAGAAAGGTGTAGAGAGAATCTTGGGGTACGGTGGGGGATCTGTAGCAAGCTACAGTTTGGATTGCAGTCTTACCTAGTGTTAGTTGCACCTGGAGAATTTCAGACGCATTGTGTTGGGCAACTAGCCTGGTGGTGTGAATATCCTTGGTGAATATTGACAATCCTCCACCTTTAGTGTTTCGGTCCTGCTTTGGTGGCTGAAAAGTGTGGTAAGTGTTGTAGCCTGGTATTGCAGGGGTGCTCTCTGGAGCCTTGAACCAGGTCTCAGTTACTCCACAGATATCGATGTTCTCCATTTTTAGGAGTGCCTCGAGGGAGTGCATTTTGAGGTTTAGACTTCTAGCATTGAGTAGCATTACCTTCAGATTTTGCATGCTTGTACCTGTTACGGTGGTGGTTTTGTCCTTTGAACTTTGCCTAAAAAAGGTACTATAGGGGTGGCAAGAGCCTTAGCCAGTAATCTGAATCCCAGGGGCGACAGGTGCAGACCATCTCTGGCAAAGCATCGTGGTCTGTCAATCATGTCGTCCCAGGCAGACAGATACTGGATCCCCTTTGAATGACACCAGAAGCTTAGCCAATTGTTGAAGTCAATCATTTTGTCCTTATATTGTGGTATCATTCTGGGCGAAGGCAGGATGCTACTCAGGGCTAGGGTCATACCTGCCTGGGCCACATGATCCGAGACCTCTTCCATGTCTCTTTTCATGTAGTCCAGGGAGGTACATCTCAAGTCATTCACTCCAACATCGACAATGACAGAGTCATATTTGTACTTGTTATGGAGTGACTTGAGTACATGTATTATGTGGTGGATCCTGGCACCCGACAGGCAGCTGACTGTAATTTTCTTCTTGTTCAACCTGGTTAGAGGGACATCAGTGTGCCGGACTATAGAGTCACCTATGGCTAAAGTGTTAGGTACATTGTCTTGCCTTAGGAGCTGTTGCTGAGTGGCACACAGGTGTTGTGAACTATGTGACACTTTGGTTGTGATTGGTGTTTGTTTGCATTTCAGTTTCAGAGGTCCTTGTTGCTTGGTCAGGTTACAGTTAAGGGCCTCTGCATATGTGGATTTAGTGTTGCTATATGTGGGTGTTGGTGGTGTGGGTTTAGAAGGGCTATATGTTGCTTGAGGTGTAGTGTGGGTGTTAACCTTCTCCTCTTGACTGTCTAGCACAATCTTGGGTGGAGAGAGCTTTGCTTCCATTTTGGCTATGTAAGTGCATCTCTCACAGGTTGTAGTTTTCGGTGGTAGGAGTACATGAGGCAATTGCTGCATTGCCCCAGTATGCCCAGATTCACCAGGTGGACAGGAGAAATCACCGAAAGCTGACCCTTGGACATGCCTGGTCTGGTGCTTTTTTTTTTTGTAAAGTACAGGAGCTGTTTTCCCTTACCTTAGCAAGGTACTTTGCAATTATAGGCTATTTAGTGCCTACTATTAATTTCTCCTTATTAACAAGGAGAGTTGAGTGCTTGTATCAGTTTAAGGCTTCCTAGTGCTTTCCAGCAGGTATTAGTGAAAGTGTTAGTCAAAGGGATGCTTAAAGGTAAGATGAAAAAAAAATGCACACTGCAGTGTGCACTAGAGAAGTTAGACGTGAAAGTAGGTAACTTAAGTCTTACCTGTTTAAAAAGTTAGTAGCAGTGTGGGTAGGGTTATTTGATACAAGAGCATAACCAGGTACTAAGAAGACGTGATTTGAAGGAGATTTTGAATATGGATGTGGAGGGGGCAGTGGACAAGGATAGGGGAAGAGAGTTCAACTTTCTGGCAATGCTGTGGGAGTAAAGCACATTCCCTGTATTGCTGTAAGCCTTGGTAATGGAGAGGAGAGATTTTTCACTAGATCTTAGGTGTCGATTTGCAGTGTAGACAGTAAGTAGGTTGGATAATGAGAGGGTTTTTTCAGGATATTTGTGAATGTTGTAGGCTGTGCTCAGCTGATGGTAGTTAAGTAGCTGTGGTAACTCAAGCTATTTTAGTTCTTTTAGTGCAGTACAGTGATGGGTTCAATAGGTTGAGTTAGTAGCAAACTTTGCTATTTTATTCTAGCATGATTCTAGTTTGTCAAGGTCACCTTGTCTGATTTGGGTAAAGATTGGTGCTGTGTATGATAGAGTTGAGAAGAGATGGGTTTGTGCAAGAGTGACTCTTACTTTTTGTGAGGGAAAGAATTTATGCCTGTATAGAGAGCCTAGCTTTCTCTATACTAGTTTTATGGTATGTAAGATGTGAACATCAAAGTGGAGATTATTGTCTATTTCAATGCCCAGAAGTTTGGTGTGTTTAGAAGTGGAGATGGTGGTGCCATCTTTAGATGTTATGGTAAAGGGGAGGGGGGTTTAGACCTGTTAGGGGTAAATAGTAACAGTTTTGTCTTTTTGGGATTTAGAATCAGTTGGATACCTGATATCCATTTTTCTACTGAGTTAAAGGTATCTTGAGTGAGTGTATGTAGGGTGGTGGGGGATGAGGTGGAGCAGATCAGGGTTGAATCATCTGCATATTGTATGAGTGTGGCATGTTGTGTAGAGCTATTGAGGTTATTAGTGAAAATAGAGAATAATAGTGGGGCCAGTATATAGCCCTGTGGGACTCCTATGGTGGTTGGAAGTTGTGGAGATAGAGTTCCTTTCCACTGGACTGATTGTTGCCTGTCACATAGGTAGCTTCTGAACTAGGCTATAGTAGAGGAGGTGAAGGATAGTGATGTTAGTGAGTCTAGTAGAATGGAATGGGAGACCATATCAAATGCTTTTGAAAGGTCAAGGAAAATGTCTAATACATATTTGTTATCGTTTTTGTGAATGTTTATATGATTAGTGAAGGATAGAAAGGTTGTAGTGGTGCTGTGATGTGGACGGAAACCATGTTGTGTGGTAGATAGTATATTGTGTGTGTTGAGAAATGTCATCACTTGCAAGTGTATACATTTCTCAGGAATTTTGGATAGGGGGCAAAGGATGACAATAGGTCAGTAGTTGGAGAATTCGTAGAAGTTACCTCCTTTATGGAGAGGAATGATGTCAGACACTTTCCAGAGTTTGGGTATGTAGGATTCTAGTATTGAGTACTTGATTAGGATCGAGACAGGATATGATAGGGAGTCACAATCCAATTTTAGGTATGCAGCAGGTATGTTGTCAGCTGCCAAGGTGGTTGGTTTTACTTTCTGGAGGAGTTTTTTTGATAGTTGAGGTGGGTACTAGTGATAGACTGAAAGAGGGGGTGATGTGGGGTGGTTTGGGTTGTGATTGAGGTAGATTGTTTTTAGTCATTTGAATGGACAGGGCTAAGATGGACTCGGTAAAGTGGCTATTAAATTGAGAAGCTATGTCTAGAGTATTGTTGGTAGAGCTGGGTGCTGGAGTAGTGGTTTTGCTGGCTTTAGTAGGGAGTTTATGGCATGCCAGAATTTTTGTGGATTATTTTATATCAGTTTTGGGCACTAAGAATAAAGTTTTGTTTATTTATTTTCAATTCTGCCTTGGCCTTGTTTCTAAGCTTTTGTTTGTAGTATTGCCTGGAGCTAGGAGTTTTATCAGTCTTCCAGATTTTACAGGCTTTATCTCTGGCTTTTAGTTTGACTCTAGTGTCCCTACTTAGCCAGGGTGCATATTTGGCTTTAACTCTGATCTTTCTGCTGGGGGCTAGGCTGTTAAGGATGTTAGAGAAGGTAGTATTAAAGTAGTCTACTGCCTAGTCTAACCCAAGTGTTCTTAGTGGCTCCCAGTTGTAGTGGCTTAGGACAGTATTTAGGTCTTGCGGGGTAAGTTTACAGATGTCCAGTACAAGTTGATAGACTACTGGTTTGGGGTGTTTGTGGAGTAGGAAGATGGGAATATGATAACTTAGGTCATCTGGGAGACAGCCTACTGTATAGTTTTTTTGGGAGAGTTGGTTAGTGTCCAGTCCAGTATGGATTCTTTCTTTGTTTTCTTATCTGTTCTAGATAGTTCTTCAATTAGTTGAGAGAAACCATATAGATTGATATGTGTAGAGGGGCTGCTGGAGTTACAGACTGCCCAGTCAGTGTTAAGGTCTCCTAGTTGGATTATTTCATGAGGTAAATTGTCCTTTGCCCAGTGTAGGATGTTTTCTATTATGTGTGAATTGTTGCCTGGAGGTATGTAGCAGCATATTATGTTGATATTATTGTTTCTTATGGATAGGACAGAAAATAGGACTTCATCATTTTGAAATGTGAGTGGTGTGGTGTGCAGAAGTTGGAGGTCAAGGGTGTTTTAAATAGAATGGCTCCTCCTCCTCCTTTCCTGTGTGTTCTATCAGATCTAAGTGTATTATACCCTGGGGGGAGAAAATCTTCATCTTGGATACTGGGTTTAAGCCAGCTCTCTGTAATGGTGAATACATCAGGGTTGCAGTGGGCAATGAATGCATGTAGGTCTGTTAGCTTGTTGATTATGTTTCTTATATTGAGATTTAGGATGAGCAGGTCAGATGTTTGTCTGGCTGAGAGGGGTCTTGGATTTGGGCGAATGTCACCAGAAGTTAGCAGAGTTTGTAGGAGTGTTAGTATGAACTTCTTAATATTAATAGTATGTGAGCTTGGTCTGTGTGTGCTTTTCTTAGTGTGGTGAGATAGTGTAATTTATGGTAGTGAGTAATGTGTAGTTGTAAGATTAGTGATTGTGGGGCAGATGTAGAAATGTGAATGGGTTTGAAAGAGTGAGCTAGTGAGGGTAGTGTGATAGGAGTAATTGTGCAGTGGTTGGTTTGTTTGTAAGGAAGTTAGGAAGGTTAGTGATAGTAGAGCTACTGTTAGGGATGTGAATGTGGGTAACATAATACTACTTTGAGTAATAAGAACAACTCGGATTCTTGGTTGGTTGTGCGTAAGGGTGGAGTCGTGTTGTCTGGCAAATATGTTGGGTGTTGGATAAGTGTGGGAGGGAGGTAGGATGAGTGGGTTGGGCTAGTGGTTAGGGGATTGAGGTTGGACAACTGATCAGGTGATAAGGGGTTAGAATAAAAGTAGATGTAGTGATGATGTAATCCACTATAAGTTGTCCTGCTGCCGTGTAAAAGTCAGACTCGTGCCATAGCACTTGCATAAAGAGCTGAGCTCTGTAGTTTGTGTACTTAGATAGGTAGGGAGTTATTTTCTTACTGCAGTCAATTGGGGTATGGGTGTGTGTGTGTGTGTGTGTGTGTGTGTGTGTGTGTGTGTGTGTGTGTGTGTGCGTGTGTGTGTGTGTGTGTGTGTGTCTGCGTGTGTGTGTGCATGTGTTTTTGTGTGTGTGTGTGTGTGTGTGTGTGTGTGTGTGTGTGTGTGTGTGTGTGTGTGTGTGTGTTTATGTGTGTCTATCAAGCCAGAAGAACATACGTATATATCCTACAGTTATCACTGCAATTCCATGGATTGATAGTATTTTGACACTTGCACATGCCTACACATCCATTTCATGCAGGTCTCCCAACGTCTTCTCTCCAACATTCATTGCTGATATCATCCATTATAAGTTGTCCTGCAGCCTTGCAAAAGTCATACTTTTGCCATAGTGCTTGCATAAAGTACTGAACTCTGTAGTCTGTTTACTTAGATAGGTAGAGGATTCTACACTCACTGCAGTCAACTGGTGTGTGTGTGGGTCTGTGTGTGTGTGTGTGTGTGTGTGTGTGTGTGTGTGTGTGTGTGTGTGTGTGTGTGTGTGTGTGTGTTTGCGCCTCTATCTAGCCAGAAGAATATAAATGAGTATCCTACAGTTACCACTCCAATTCCATCGATTAACAGTATTTTGACATTTACACATGCCTACATATCCATTTTATGCAGGGCTCCTAACGTCTTCTCTCCATCATTCACTGATGATGTCATTCACTATAAGTTCACCAGCAGCCTTGTAAAAGTCAGAGTTATGCTGTGACGCTTGCGTAAAGTACAGACCTATGTAGCCTGTGTACTTATTCATGTAGGGGATCTATTCTCACAGCAGTTAACTGATGTTTGTGTGTGTGTTTGTGCACTTGCTTGACATTAGTGAGTAACTTCTACACAGCATGCAGGACACTGCTATTACCATATTCTCCTCACCAGACACTGTTGATGCCATCACCTATAAAGTGTCTGAGACACTCCAAGTCAGACTTGAGCTGTGGTGTTTGCCTTAACTACAGAGTTCTGTAGTCTGTATACTTAGATAGGTAGGGGATCTGTTCTCACTGCAGCCAACTGGGGTGTGTATGCATCTCTGGGTGTTTGTGCACTTGCTTAACATTAGAGAGAGCTTTTTATGCCAGTATGTGGAACACTGCTATTACCATAGTCTCCTCACCAGATACTGCTAATGTCATCACCTATATCTGATTTGTGGATATGCACTATTGTCACCAGGCCAGGGTCAGAGACTGGCCTGGAGGCCAGCCAGAAGTCACCTCATCCTATACAATACAGATTACAGTGACATGCTCAACGATCATCATCGCTCAAACATGTAAACTCCATGTAGGCTTCATATGAAGCCTAGACAGAGTTTACTGAATCCAAGGGGTTGTTTTTGAGGTGGGAAAGCCCCTCTCCACCCATTTCTACCCCTGCTAATTGTATACATACATATATATATATATATATATATATATATATATATACTAATTGCAAGATTGCAGAATTTTCAGGGAAAGGGCATATACTTAAACCTTGAGAATCTTCTTATCTTGGACACATGTCTACCATCTGTCTAGTTGACTAAATAGATTTCAGCAAAACCATCATTTGACTAGTTTGCATAGCCAGTAGTCATGACTGGGTGTGGGTGATGCAGGTTGGCATTGTTTGATCATGAGGGCTTCACTGTCATGATTAAACAAAGCCAGCTATGGGTAAATTCTGCATTATCCACACCCAGCTGCAGATTATTGCTATTATAGAATGATATTATTTAAAAGAAAGTCTTACCTTTTACAAATAATGTCATTGTATAAAAGGACTTTAGTGCTCTTCTGACAGCTTCTGGTAGTCTGCGGCATATAAAGTATTTAGTGGGTATTCTCTGTGGTTGCACAGTACATTGTTGCCTGCGCCTCTTTTTGAGTCTGTTTTGGAATCTAAATAGTCAGTGCATGTGTCATTTTATTAAACTGTGCAGCTGTTTGCCTCATATTTCTGGTTGGTTCTTCATAAAAGTTATGGTTTGTTGACTTATCATTGAGGAAAGAAGTGACTAGATAGTCAGATGCCTTCATCTGAGTAAGGAAGTGATAGCAAGGTATGCTATGGAGCTGCATGTAGGAGCACTACTGGCATCAAAAACATTTTTAAGTATTATTCTGCAGTCTATTCTAATTTTTATAGTTAAAATTTTCCACTTAGCAGCATGGAAAAAGTTAGTCAATAGAACTTGTTCCTGTGAGGAACACTCAATTTACAATGAGCACAATGATTGAAAAACATGCATGCTGATTGTAAAAAACAATGTCAAATTAGTTTTATTGTATAATAGGTTCATAGGTGTTTACTAGGCTAATGAACACAAGGGCTTTTATAAGCCTAGCCATGCATCCCAAATCTCAGACAAGTTCTGATACCCTTGATAAGTGTAAGCAGGGGCTTGGGAGATGAAACATTTACAAGCAGGAGACTGGGAGATGAAACAGTTACAGGCTGCCTGTGTCCACTAGAGATATGAAGATTCAAAAGATTCAAAGATTTAAAGAAACTTTATTGTCATTTAGGGACATACAAGTGCAGCCTAAATGGAATTACAAATGTCAGCTCACAAGAGAAATGCAGTGCAAATAACACAGATACTGTGATATCAGAGAATAACATAAGAAAGAAAATAACAACACGTATGACTTGCAAGAGGTAGTTCACATTACATAAACACTCTCAATATCCATTATCCAATGATAAATAATAAATAAATAACCACCACCAAACTCCTTCACCAATAAGACAGAGAATAAATAGAGGCTAGTGAATAGTAGCTGTTTAGTTGCCATATTGCACTTGTTAACCTTAGATGTGACTCAGTATATCCATCATATTGCATAATAGTAGTAATATAGGTGCCAAATCAGGGATGAATTTCCTGTTCCCGATCCGGTTGTCCAAGTTACACTTGAATTGGGTTAGGGAGGAACTCTGCTTCCCATGGATGGGAAGCCTGTTGCAGAGAAGTGGGTAGTCTCTGGGATACATACCCGTCTCTCCAGCAGGTTCTATTTATATCACAGGCAAGGTTTAAGTCTTTAGAACAGGTAATTCTTGTGCTGTTTCTTTTATGTTTGTTGTGGCTATTTGTGGGTGAGAAGTCGGTTGTTTGTATGTCTGTTACTCTTATTAAACAGCATGATGGCATTTGCTTTGTGTTTTAATTTAATAATTTTTGCCAAAGGTTTTTTCTTTTGATTAGTTTTTCTGAAGGAAGCACGACTGTATTGCATGGAAAACATGAGCAATGTTGCTTGTCCTAAAATTCTTGTTGCTCACGGACATCCACAATGTGTTAGCAACTGTATGGTTCCTGTGCTCTGTTGTCTGCAAAAATGCAGACACCTATGTAAGACCAGTATTGATGTATTTTGGATAACATAATTTCCTATCGCTATATTGTTTTACAAATACAGGTAGGATTTGGGATTTCAATAAGCGTATAATGCCTATGGCATATGTATGCGCTAATTTTACTGACATGAGGACTTACTAATGGTCTGTATTGTTTGGTTTGTAAATATCCTGACCATGTCACATAGGTAACATTGTTAACAAAGCATACCTGCAATGGATAATGCTGCATATTTTAGTGGATGCATGTCTATATGCAAGTATTTAATGCTTATACTTCGGTCTAGAGTCACTGTTTGATAAAGGTTTGTTAAGTGCGTGGACAAACTCTACAAGAAATGACATCATTAAACTTTGTATGCTTGCTTATTATGTGAATGTTGATGCTGCTGCCCATGTCATGTAACCACTGCTTATTTGTAATATCATTAGTAGTGATAGGCATTGCACGTGTGTGTGTGTGTGTGTGTGTGTGTGTGTGTGTGTGTGTGTGTGTGTGTCTGTGTGTGTGTGTGTGTGCGTGTGTGTGTGTGTGCGCGTGTGTGTGTTGTAGATGAGTAGGCTTTGTCTGTGTCAGTATAACTTCACAACACAAAAAATTGTATCGTCATTGAAAGTCTTTAGAAAACATAGTTGTATTCTTCTAGGGAGACATGGTGACACCATAAAGAGGGACTGTACATGAGAAGACCTCGCATGCAGGGTGAATGATGGTGGTGGTTGTTGTGGTAGGGCAGCAAGGGCCTGTCATCACCATCATTATACTGATGTGATTTTACATATGGCCTCCCATGTACAACGGTACAGAAGACAATATGATGCCACTAATGGGGGCCATCATTACCCACCTTTTCAGTCACAGAGGAGTTTTTGTCATCGTCACAGAGAAATTTCTGGTCTCATGCCAAAAACAGCCCAGACTCAAAGGATCCCAGGTAAGGAATTAAGGCTGGTGTTCCCAGGCAAAAAGGTATGATAGTTTTAGGAACTGTTTAGCTGAGATACCCAAATGACTGATACTATTCCTTTCTCACATAACTGAATGGCCATGTTTATTGCACCTGCACAGTCTTCCAGAAATTATGTGGCATCATCAGATGATGACAGATCAGATAATTGTTCCTCAAGTGACTCTAGTCTTTATGGATTTTCATTGTTGCTTAGTTGTCCACATTTACTTTATTACAGGTCCTTCACATGCTGTCACATTAGCTACCTGACCACCAGGTATGTACACAATGCAACTATTGTACTTTTCAGCATTGTACATGGCAGTCATGTGCTGTATTGATACATGAGTAATATTATTTTAAAATGGGCAATGTGTAGTTGCATTTCTATTTCCATTATTGCAGCTCATGCACATCATGCAACCTCCCACGGCTCTTCCACTGACCCTGACAAATGGAATGAAGTGTTGGAATGAGAGCTCACAGCCACTGATGCTCAAGACACTACACCTGTAGTATTATCATCCAGCCTTGTGATGAATAATTAATTTGGCCAGGTTATTTGTACAAACACAGAAAGCAGTAAGCCAGACAAATAGAGAAACAGTTGAGCATCAGCTGATTATCAACATGAAGATTTTGGCCACCAGTCCACAATCCCCTCAGGCCTCTGACAGTGGTGGTGATATAGCTCCATTTTGGACATTAAATGTCCATAGAAGGGAATATGTCAGTGTGGCAGTATCTCTGAAGGTGTATGTCTGCTGTCCGGACACATGAGTTATCACAACATTCCGATGGCATGGAGTTGTATGTAGTTGCTTGGGCAACTGATCAGTTGCAAACCAAATTAAGGTGTTACATGAGCAACACAGTGAGGAATCTACTGTTTATGTCAACTGTAATAGAGCAATGCAACAAAACTTCATGGGCCATACTTACCATAACCCATTTAGTCTGTACTATACTGGTGGGTAGAGTGTTAACACAGCATACATGCATCTGGTCATCCATTGTGCCTGTGCTCCAATGTGTTTGAGAACAACACTTGTTAATCACTACTGTACCCAAACCAAGGCTACACATAGCATAACAAGTCCCAGTATTGATACTCCTAGTAAGTCATATCCCACACAAGTCATTACCAGAACAAGCCAAATGCAACACCATAGATGATGTATCCTTATGTGACAGGGACTTCCAAGGATACATTGTTAACCTTCAATGTGAGCTACTTCATCTAAGGCATGCCAGGTATACCACAACATGTGTTTTTGTATCTCCCAACCTGTGCTGATGATTAACACTTTGCTGACCAGCACACTGCATATGTTTTTAGTCACTGTCCTGTCTGATGGCACAGGAATTAACCATTCACATCTTGTTAATGTACTTTATACTTATTGTTCACATGTTACTTATGTTGCAGTTATATAGCAGCTGCAATAACGTCTTCTGGAACTACAACAATGGTTCCTTTTATGGAAAGAGTGACATAGACAAACATGAGTTCAATGTACACCTGAGGTAATATAATAATCAAGACGTATGATAGTATTGTTTGCTATACCACAATACATAGACATGCATGCTAAGGCACACCTGTGTTGGTTCTTCTGTGATATTTTTATGTATGTACTGACATTTATTCTTCCTCAGACACTATGGAACATATAGATACATAACCATATTCACAGCACAGCCTCACTTGATATAGGCATGCATACTGAAACATGCTTGCAACATTCGACCAACTCCTGCCATGCACTCCATAACATACTCTGATTAACAAGATAATCCTTTTTTGTGTCTCACTGCCTCAATACTGACATAATAAACTACTGCTATGTGTTCCTACATGATCTGTTCATGATTCAGTCACAGTCATAAATAGTCATGTACCTTTCAAATGTTGTATTGCTTTACAGAGAAATATGGGTATGCATAATATATTGCTTTGTGGTTATAGTATGTCAAGACTCAAAGTTCTGAGCCAAACATTGCTGAATTTCTTGAGGCTGCATATATAAGGCAATAGCCTACATCACCTACAGCTTCTTGGTAGCTCACTTTTGTCTTCCTGAATGTCATCTAAAGCCTGTGCATGCTCCTTTTCAGGTGCTTGGAGTCTTTGAGGTAGATCGCCTATAGCAAGGGTTGGCAGACCACTTGTGCTTGAATGTTATCATAATGCAGTATGGCATGCATGATGAGTATCTGCACAGCTTTCTCTGAGGCATACTGCAATGTACCCCAAATGTATCTAGATACCTGAAACTGGCTTTCAACATGCCAAACACTCATTCAGTTGTGTTATGTGCTGTGTGGCGTGCTCTGTTAAATGCATCCCCAGCAGGTGTGGATTGGGCTCTAAATGGCATCAGAAGCCAGAGCTCCAGTGGATAATCAGAGTCTTCTGTTAGTATGCAGAAGAACTCACACTATGTATGCACCATCACACATTAGTAAATACATATACATATTCTCATACTGTTTTACCTACCTTGTAATAGCCTCTCAGGGATATCACCATCCCTGAACATTGCTTTCTGGGCAATTCAACCATCATATAACATCATCATGAATGCTACCAGGTTATTCTGCAATATGGTAATGATGCCATCTGCCAAACAAATTGCCTGATAATCGAGCAAGGTACACTCATTCTGGTTGAGGTACAGCTCTGTATCTATACCATTTGAGTTTTTCATTGGTGCATGGAGGGCATGGGGAATTTGACTATGCCATAGACCCATTCCATAGTAGTCTGTCATTCCTATGGTGCATTTAGGAAGTATATGTACTTGACACATGCTGCCAGAGACTGTCCAAAAATATATGTATCAGCTATGTGGAACACCCTTATGCTATCACCCTTATGCTGCTGGAATGTCCCAGAAGACAGTATATAAGACTTAGACATGCCTTATTTTCTACAGGGACTGGATTACCCCCCCCCCATAGACTGCATTAGGGCATGTGGGGATGTGCACATCCCCTGCACAGCCTGTATCAGCTCTCTGGCTAGTCTACAGCTACAGCCTGTCTTGTCTCCATTCTGACCATGCTCTAGATTCATATGCATTTCTAGGTCCTCCTCCAACATTATGTGCAGCACCCTTGCCTAGTACTGCTGCAGTTTTCTTGCATTCACTGTGAAATCTGCAAAGTAAGGAATAAGTACTTTCCACAAGTAAGCAAAGCTTGCAGTATGTCAACAAAAATAATGATGTATCCTTGTGATGCTCCTCCTCTGAGCCAGTGATCAAGGAGCCTTAATCCTCACTACTAACTCTGGTGGGCAATGGTCATGGTGAGAAAACTAGAAACACACAGTATTTTCAGATGCAGGTCTCTGCACCAAGTACAATTTTCCTTACGAACACACAGGGAAAGCACACTCCAGTTCTGGGCTGGGCTTTCTCTCTAGGCCCCAAATAAGAGTCCCCCTAACCACTACAGAGCTATGTCCTTAGCTGGGTGTTCCAAACCAAGTCCTTCACCACCCTCTCTGTAAAATCAGTGGTCTCAGTGTCCCTGTTTAAAGTGGCTATCACACACACACTCTATTGAGATTTGGATTTTCACACCTACACACACACACACACACACACACACACACACACACACACACACACACACACACACACACACACACACACACACACACACACACACACACACACACACACACACACACACACACACACACACACACACACACACACACACACCTGGGAAAGGCTGGCACAGCTTACCTGATCTGACACCTCCACCCAGACACTAAGATAGATTCACTGCCACCAGCACACCCAACGACAGCTACTTTAAGGCTCTTACAAGGGTACCCAATTACACTTAGTTAAATTAATACATATATAAATGGTTGTGTTATCCAAGTAACAAGACTTTCAGGAACTTGGAGCCACAGTGCCACTAAATAAATGCAAGTACTCTCAAAGGTTAAATATTTTCTAAAAGACCAGCCACAATGAAAGGTTTAGATACATTTAATAATAAATAATAAAAAGAAAACATGAAAATACTCAATATCTATTTACAATAAAACACCAAAATTTCAATCACAAGAAATATAATAAAAACAACACAGATGGAAAGACTCAGACAGATACTGAAAAAAATACATTTAGCTAATCTCACTATATTTTTCTAACTGATTGAAAAATTACTGTTCCCTAGTTACTTACTAAACCAAGGCAAGATGAAGGTGGATGAGTGTCTTTGTCAACCACCCAAAACAGAGTGCACACCTCAGATCTCTCACTAGTATTCAAATACAATTTCAGTGCTAGCTACAGAATGACATCATATCTGGTCACCTGACTCTGTGGTTCCCACACTAACCCCTCACTAGAAATTGAGCCAGGATTTGGCACTGATGTGTCACAATACACACATAGAACTTTAGTTAAGGTTTATTACAGCATTTGGAAACTGTAAAACAATTCCAACACTCCCACCCTTAGTGCAGAAACTAACAAGGTATTCTCTGGCACCCCCAGGGCAGCAATTAATTCAGCACTAAGGACAACAGAGCAGGACCCCAGTCCATGCCTGTCAGACATTGCATCTCTGGCTGCATTCAGACCTATGAGATAAAATCCTTAAGGCCTAAACCAAGTCATTTAATTTCAGGTTATTTTTCTTAAGATTAACTGGGTTGAGCTTAACTCTTTCCCTTCCAGTATCCTTAAAATATATTGATTTTATCAGTTACAACAATACAGTCTGACATTCATGTATATTTCTTTTGTGTCTAGCAGGACTCACTCTTGATACTTTTTTAACACAAGCAATTTTGCAAATATGTTTTTTAATACAAGCATCAGTATAAATCAGTTTGATAATCAAATGACATATAATTCTTTACAAAACTCCAGCTAGCTATGCTGGTATATCTTACACATGCACCACCCTACTCTCCCTGGCACAGCTGGTACTACCTCACATCCTTACAGTTCTACTGAAACTTTTTGGTGCTTCTTATTTCCTTATGGTTTATATGCTTTTAGAATCAGTTGTGCATCAGTGTAAGTTAGAATTATGCTATGCTATACCATTTTCCTTCTAACATACAGTATATTTGTTGATGTTTTAGACTTATATGTGCCATTATTTCTCGGATGACTTACTTCAGCATGCTGTACTTAGATCAACCTTGTTTTGGAATCCAAATACATATTTTATCTTTGTGGCATTTCAGCATCAATTTTTATGTATGTTGCATTCCATAGAATCACACACACACACACACACACACACACACACACACACACACACACACACACACACACACACACACACACACACACACACACACATAAATACATAGAAAATGAGAGACCACAGTAATGTTTCTTAAAAAATAGCATTTCAGTTTTTAAACAATAAAGCTAAAATGAAAGACCTTGGCAAAACCTAAAATAATAAATTGTTATTAAAATGTAAAACTTGAACATTCATTATACCTCAGAAATAGAATCTGCAAAGTCCATGTATGTAAGTACTGCCAACAGGTATATACAAGTATAAAATCTGATCTGCAAGCCAACAGCTATTAATAATTATAAATCAATAATTTAAACAAAAATGCAACAAGTTTGTAAAAAGATGTGAATCTGATAAAGACGTGAAACTCTCATATGTCATATTTCAATAATATGGTTTAAATATATTTTCAAATGCCCTACACAGATTATAGGTGATGATGAAATGTACATTCTACAAAACTAAATAATTGCACAGTTAACTAGTCTGCAAGTCACTATTTGAATTTTAATTAAACACTTGTAGGCAGATAGAAACCATCAACAAACCAATAAAATCGAAATGTAAATCAAATTCTTAAAAATAAATTCATTCAAAAGGAAAAAGATTTAGTATAATAAAACTCTAAACCCTAAGCAAACATCACAGCTGAAGAAAGTTACTTCATATCTCACAGATCAATCAATTCATGTATAATGCATCCCTCAGATTACATGAAAAAGAATTATAATTTAGATAATGATTTTATAACAGTTTAATCCTTATTTAGCTCTTAGACCACATTTTCAGGGCAATATTTAAAGGTAACCATACTTACGTTATTTTTGGTCAGTCTTATCTCTTCAAATCTGTGTACACAAAACTTGCTTTTCTAGAGCAATCTTGAGCATGATTCCATGCCTAGGTCACTGCTATCTACAAATTACAGACTAATAGAAATCTCTCTTTCTGCTCAGCTGAACTAGAATGATTGGGTCTATATTAAATCAGTGAATGCTTAAAAAAGCGAACGCTGATTTATCCACCCCATGCAAGAGAAAGCTTACAATCACGAACACTCGGAACAGAGATTTTTTTTTACCAGGGAAAAAAATCACTGTTCCACAAAAATAAATAAATAAATAAAAATAAAAACTTCAAAACATTACATAAAGTGAGGGGGCTTTGACCCCCACACCCCCCTACTTAAATATACCAACTCCAAGATCGTACTACAGTGAGGAAAATCGCAAAGTAACAGAGGCAGCCAAGCGATTTCTTTCCCAGGGAAAGAAATTGCTTATATGCCATTTCGCTATTTTGCTGTTTCGTGCTTTCAAGTTCAATCAAGATGCATTTGAAGGATTGCGTCTTCGATTATATAATAGGAACTTTAATGATTAATATATAACAGACTACAGTTCACTATTTTGTTCATAGCATGATGGAAAGGAACATCACAATGCTATTTTTTTCAGCTCTGCCACGCTACTACTCTTTTTACTTAAGAAAAAGTTTGACCAAGATAATGTGCTACAGAAATCCCTGGATGTATATAAGTGCTACAAGAAAATCTGTAGTTATGCCTCACATGATGTAAGTTGTAGGTAATCGCCAATGGATTTTTTGATCCACAGTCCCCATTCTTCAAGACCCACAGTTGCCGTTCCTCATGACTGGAGACGGTGTTTTTTTATACTGAACTTTAAACATATTGCTGTTTATGAGAACAGACTGACTTTAGAACCTATACTCCCACTTTTGTCTTCATCATCTAGTCCCCAGTACTTTAATGGTTCCCTTTAGGCATGGCCTTTCTATTTTTCACTAAGTCTGCATGGCTGCAATACAATAATGCAAACTATATTTCCTTGAGAAGTACTGATCCCACAAAACTGTGACCTGGTCATGTACAAAAAACAAAAAGAAAAGCACCAACTGATAAAGAACCGACAAACTTGGGTACAAACAACACTGAATTTAATACCAGTAACAGATTTAGTGCTTTCGTCCGCACAATGTCTGGTCTTCTTCAGAATATAATACAACAGTTCCCAAACATTTTTTTAAGTAGTGAAAAACATGCCCCCATGTTCCTAATTAAATTAAAGCAAAATACATGCCCTTTAAACAACTTTCCAACTCACAAAGACTAGTGCATAATAAACATAAATACAACATGAACAACATGAACAAATTAATCATGACATTCGGTAATTATAATGCTAACATAGATTGCAACTTTAAATAGCTTGAAATAGCGATGTCGCCCAACATTGACTCGAAGTTGCCACTTTAACTCAATAAATATCATTGGGACCCCCCCCTCCCCCCGAGGTTCATAGACCAGTCCCTTTATGACAATGAATTTGAAGGTGTGTGTAGGATGCATTTTAATGTGTCTGAATAGGACATTACGTTCATCCCTCTTATTGATGTCATAACTATGTTGGTATACCCGATATCTAAAATGCCTAATAGTCTTACCTATGTAAAAACAGGTACACTCATTACAGACTGCCACATACACCACCCCCTTACTGTCACAATTGAATTTCCTTTGCAACTTGATCATTCCGTATCCATGTATGAAAACTTCTGCACCCTCCAACATCACTTTGCATTGGGTGCCGTGCCCACATTTACTCATTCTACCCTCAATGGGACTCCCCAAACTCCTTTCAATCATGTTTTTTAGACAAACATCGCTTCTATATACTATATTTGGCCTGTCACCAAGTTTGCTGGCAATCTCTGGGTCATGTTTGAAAATGGACCAAAAATTTTCGATGACAAATTTAATTTCTCTAAAGTGTCCATTATAGGGCAACACCAAAGCCTAGTTGTAACCTACGTTTTCTTCATCTTGTACATCATTGCTAACTGTGAGTGTTCCAGTTGAACCTAACAGGGGCTTATAAAACCCAACCTGCCCCTTCCTCTTGAACTTTGTCAAATATTTCATGTAAAAAATCTTGGGGATAACCTCTTCTACAAAACGTGTCAAACAATTTAATAAATTCATCCAAAAACTGAACCTCCTCTCTGACCATCCTGTCAAGTCTTACACACTGACCCTTGATGATAGAGTTTTTCTGGTGAATAGGGTGCCAACTCTGAAAATGTAAATAAGAGTTGGAATGGGTAGGTTTCCTATACAAGTTGGACTGAAATCTCCCGTCAACCCTATTCTTCATCAAGGATACATCCAGGAAGTTAACCTGGTCTGGAGCCACAGTCATGGTAAACTCCAAGAATTCAGTGGAGGTGTTGAGAAATTGAAGAAATATCTCCAACCTGTCAACTGAATCAACCCAAAAATTATGATGTCATCTATAAAATGTTTATAGAGACACCAACAGTTTTTGAATTCTGAAGTGAGTAACACATTTGTTTCCCAAAATGCCATGACGACATTGGCAAAAGTTGGTGCGCATGCAGCGCCCATGGCAACACCATTAGTCTGTCTAAATAATTGTCCTTCAAAACTGATGAAATTATTTTTGAGGACAATTTCCATGAGTGAACTCAATGTGATGTTTTTGTCATTGCCTATTTTAGTGTGTAATGCCAAATATTGATAGAACCAATCAATCCATCTTTCATGTGGAATAGTAGTGTGCAAATTCTTGACATCAATGCAAACAAACAGAAGATCATTATTGTATAGTCTGTCCATCACCCCACTCAAGAAGTTCCAAGAATCCTTCAATAATAGAGAATAATCATTAAAGATGTTTTGTAATGCTTGGTCAATGTATCGAGCTATGAAGAATGTCTTGGATCCCTTCGCATCAATACCAAAAATTGTGGGGGGCCCTGGGATGTTGTACTTTCATATATTCTAAATCACAAAGGGTGATTTGACCATTAAGAAACAAATCTTCTAAGGCCAAATCAACCCTGTGAATGGCCACATTCATTTCATTAAGGGAAATTTCCTCATAGTCAGCTGTCAAAAGTAATGAAAAGATTTTATTAATGTAATCATCCTTGCTCATGACTACAAGCCCACCTCCCTTATCAGGTTTCATGATTCGCAGGGAGATAACTGATCTGATGTCCTTACGTAATGTGGCTTCATCACTAGAAAAGTTCAAAAAGATGGGAATAGGACATCTAACTATCTTCCTGATTTCTTCTTCACATAATGTTTCAAAAATAATAATGGAATTCAAAGAAGGATTGTAAGTACTAGGTCTCCTATTGATATGATGCATCTCACTATCTACCCTTGAATTACAAAACAGAAGGCCGAAATTCAATTTTGTAGAGAATAATTTCAGTTGTAATAAAATCTGGTTAATTTGTGCCTTCAGAATGGGTGCAAAAGTCAGACCTTTTTGAAACAACTCGGCCCAGCTACTGGAAATCTCACGATGACTGTAGTTGTAAATATGGAAATCACCTAATGTGTTAGACACAACTGAGTATACTGGGTGAGAATTCAATGCCAATTGTTCTGTAACATCGAATCCATGCACCTCCCTCTCCCCCACCCCTTGTTCCTATTCCAACCCTGTTGGTAATGATTGGAACTGTGGTTGGGAGGACCCTGATGTCTGTAACTGTTGTTGTTGCTGTTGTCCCCCCCTTTGGTTCAGTAACCTCTCTGATCTCCTCAGGGGGTGTGGGTCTAAAGGGGCCTGTTCACCTTCAAAAGACTCATCATCAATAATAATACCATTGTCACTATGACCAAACAAAACATTACAATCATTGCCATCATGAAAAACATTATTAGATGTATCAGATCTATTAATCGGAGGTTGACGGTAAGCAATGTTGTTGTCATATTCCCTCTAGTCTCTATTGAACTTCTTAATTTTTTTAACTTGGAGTTCTTGAATGAATTGGTCAGCTTTACAAAAAACTGCCTTGTACTGATCAATTTTCACATCAAAAAGTAGGTCATTTTTCAGTGAAATGTCCACAGTCTCAATGGATTTGTTCAAATCATGCATTTGCCTACCATAGTCATTAATCAATACTTGTAGAAGCTCACAACCATGTTTATTAAATAAAATAATTAACTCACGATGTAAATCAGAGTCTTTGATCAACCCTGAAGGAAATTTCTACATTCTTAGATCTTTAGGCACACGTTCCAAGATCGCACTACAGTGACGAAAATGCAAAGTAACGGAGGCAGACAAGTGATTTCTTTCCCAGGGAAAGAAATCGCTTATATGCCTTTTCACTATTTTGCTGTTTTGTGCTTTCAAGTTTGATCAAGATGCATTTGCAGGATTGAGTCTTCGATTATATAATAGGAACCTGAATGATTAATGTATAACAGACTACTGTTCACTATTTTGTTCATAGCATGATGGAAAGGAACATCACAATGCTATTTTTTTCTGTTCTGCCACCCTACTACTCTTTTTACTTAAGAAAAAAAATTGACCAAGATAATGTGCTACAGAAATCCTGGGCTGTATATAAGTGCTACAAGAAAATCTGTAGTTATGCCTCACATGATGTAATTTGTAGGTAATCGCCAATGGATGTTTTGATCCACAGTCCCCATTCTTCAAGACCCACCATTGCCATTTCTCATGACTGGAGATGGTGTAAAATATACTGAACTTTAAACATATTGCTGTATATGAGGGAAGACTGACTTTAGAACCTATACTCCCACTTTTGTCTTCATCATCTAGTCCCCAGTACTTTAATGGTTCCCTTTGGGCATGGCCTTTCTATTTTTCACAAAGTCTGCATGGCTGCAATACAATAATGCAAACTATATTTCCTTGGGAAGTACTGATCCCACAAAACTATGACCTGGTCATGTACTTAAGTGCCATTTTTGATACTGAATGCCCCAGCTTTCTATATAACATGTATGCATCCTTCTGCTTCCAAGAGTTTCCAGTGTGCTAACTTAAAGAAGTAGCATAGAAACATAGGAACAATACTAAGGAAGTGATCACATGAACAGTAATATGCCTTGCCTTATATACATCTGAACAGCAACCCTTAAAAGTTCTTCCTGCATTTTACAAGCACTTAATAGTGCTCATTTCCCAAGCCAAGCAGGGCCATGCATATTATAACCCTAGTATAAATTTTGTTTACTCATCCAATCATTAAGACAGCCTTATGGGTAGACGAAGCAGTACTTTACTTCTCCTGTAGTGGTAATGTACTCCATAGGCTGGGAAAATATTGATTTAGGAATGTAGTCTTGTTCATTTGTTGGCATACATTTAGGTCTCTAGTGCAGGTGTTTGTAGAGCCACTGGTTTTATGAAGAAATAGGAGGTAAAATAGGACTGGGCCTTTCATGGTTCAAAAAGTGAGATACAAGTCATCTCGGAGAGCTGTGCTAATCTTTCAGGATAGTTAAAGGATGTAAGGCTTTTAATTATCTTGGTTAAAAGCCATTGATGACCTTCCAGTTTAGTGATATACTTTGATTTATACATAATAAAGGGGCACTGTATTAAGTGATGGGTCTGATAAGAGAAGAGCACAGTGGTAGCATGACTTCATGAAATCTTGACAAAATTCCCTTAGAAAGGGAACTGGGCCAGACAGAAGTCTCTTTTGAAAATATATGGCTGAGGAGGCGTGCCATTTATAACATATGAGGTGAGAGAAGCTTTCTTGTCAAATACATCTATGCTGCGCATTTTTGCATTTAGCTTAAGACTGCTTTCAGTACTCAGTGTATGTACATACTACAGAGCACATTGGAACAGCATAGAATCACTGTATAAGCAGATAACAATGCCTAGCTTTCAGTCATCAGCAAACGTGGTCAACAACACATCTAGGATTGTGGTTTGTATGTTATCAGAATAAATGCCCAACAGGAGAGGACACAGCACTAATCCCTGTAGAAGCCCCAAAGACAATTCCAAATTCAAAGCTGGTGCCAGTAATTTCCATAACTTGTCATCTTTTGGATAGCTACCTTGCAATCAAGTGAGCAACATAAGGGTATGCATTAAGTCTGTCTAACTTTTCAATAATACCATCATGAGGGATAATGTGAACTTAAACTTATACTCTTTCTTTACATTTTCTAACCGTTTACTTAGTTCCTTGCTGGGATGTTTCATCACGGTAGGTTAATGGGGATTTCTTACAACTTTTCATAATTTTCTTTCGTTATATGGTTTATTAATAATGGAGTTTCACCAGAGAGGTTCATTCCTGAATTTATGATTATATTTAAGTAGACAGGGTATGAACTTTTCTGTGCAATTGTTTTGTTGCTGGTAAAAATTATGGCTAAATGAGGCAGTCCTCTCAGTTTGGTCCATTTGCAGGAGATTACTGGGAATTTTGATTATGCCTTCTGTAAGCTAGAGCAGGTATGCTCTGGAAAAGTCCCTAAAAATATTCTCATTGGGTGGTGGGGTGATACCACTAAACCTGTCAGAAATAATAACTGGTTTCTGGTTAGCTTAACCAGGTGTGAGATGATACAATGTTGGGTATAGCAAGAACTATGTTATTAAGGACCAGGTAAAAGATATTAGAACATCTAATGGATAGATTTACAATCTGCTTCAGTGCATCAGTATTAACAAAGTCCAAAAAATGATAAACATATCCATAGTTAGAGGCATAAGACAACTTGCCAGTCAATACTTGGGTAATTCAAATCCACTAGCAACAAGGTCGTTTTTTTTTATATCTAAGATCTCAATGGCATTAAGGTAATTTCCATGATCTTTGAGGGATATCGATGGAGTTCTGCAGCTAGCAATGAACTGATATTTGGAGTTTTTAAGGTAATTTCGATCTCCAGGACCTTAAGGTAGTGGGTAATTTGGCATGAGAAGATAGTGTTTCTGAGAAATACAGACACTCCCCCACGAGTGACCCACTGCTTAACGGTGTGATAAGCACTAATCCTTGGTACACAGGGAAGTGACAAGCTTCAGAGTTTCAGACTTCTAAAGTGGAATTCAGCATTGTGTTCTATAGATCCAAAGTACACATCTAGAAATATTGAATTTGCATAATAACTCTTGTCGATGGCTATGAAAATGTGATCTGTCAATCGAGGTTTGGCATTAGTTCACTTTTCTTATTTACACACCTATTGACTCTTTGATGTAGTACAGGAAATCTTATTTTATCGTCATCAAAAAGCTTTTTCCCCAGGTCATTCTGTTAATCAATATGTGTCCAGTTGGACTTCCCTAGCCAAATGTATAAATAAATAAATAAATACAGTAATTAAAAAAGTAAATAATGGTAAGTATTAGACTTTCATATCCATGTGTTTTTACTACAGTAAATCTGTACACTCTTCCATCTATCCAAGGCACAAGAAAATACGCTTTTGCTCATCTTGCTTGCTTCTTAAGCAACAGCATCTTATATTTTCCAGACACATGGATTAGTTGCTCAGCATAGATTGAGCATCTTCCTCCTCTCCCCTTCTCTCATGCACCTTTCCACTCTGGTCTGGTGGTTGCAGCAAAAATATATATAGACCTTTTTCATCCATTTCATATCTTTCAAAGCTGAAATCAGTTTAATGTTTTCAGCATTTTTATGTCCATATAATGAAGTTAGCATTACAGTTATTTGCTAATATGGTATAATTGTCTCTAAGCCTCCTCCAAAGTGCTACCTCCAAAGCATCTCTAATCATCTGAACTGGATTTCTGCCTTCCTCTCCTACCTATTTTATGTACTCACATTTGTAACCCTGATCACTTATTATGCCAGCATGTCATTCATACTTGTATATTACAGAAGCAGTTTGATAAAGAAATTCTGTCTCATCTCTTCAATTTGTAGTCCATAGATAACTTCTAAGATGTACCTCCCACCTCTGTAGCATTAGGAGATATATAGACCTTTTTCATCCATTTCATACCTTTCAAAGCTGAAATCAGTTTAATTTTTTCAGCATTTTTATGTCCATATAAAGAAGTTAGCATTACAGTTATTTGCTAATATGGTATAATTGTCTCTAAGCCTCCTCCAAAGTGCTACCTCCAAAGCATCTCTAATCATCTGAACTGGATTGCCGCCTTCCTCTCCTACCTATTTTATGTACTCACATTTGTAACCCTGATCACTTATTATGCCAGCATGTCATTCATACTTGTATATTACAGAAGCAGTTTGATAAAGAAATTCTGTCTCATCTCTTCAATTTGTAGTCCATAGATAACTTCTAAGATGTACCTCCCACCTCTGTAGCATTAGGAGATGAGGTATTCCTGGTTAGCTCCTACTTCTCTGACAAACTTTTAAATACCAATTTACTTTGGTTACTGTGTCCTTTCACTGAGTTACTGAGCTGTAGAGCAACAGTATCACAACTCTGTCTGTTTATACCATTTCTAAAAGGGTTTTTTTTCTCCAAGTGCCTGAGTCTCAGGAACTTTAAAGCCACTCTCTAGCAGTCAGGGACTCAATTATCTTATAGCTGACATGATATGCTGCTCATATTTGAACATGAATATGGATTCAGGTAAGGTTCATAGGCTGATAATTCATAGGTACTTACTAGGCTATTGTGGTGGGCAGAACAAGGATATGTTTGGGCATTTACTTATTGCCCCATCCATGAGAGACATGGGTGCTTAGCTGTATGGAGAGAGTGTGGAACTGCTGCATCTTACCCCAAAACATTATCAGAGTTTCAGCGAAGTAAGTGCAGCAGTTGTGAGGAGGGAGTCAGATGGGATCAGAATGTAGCCTAATGTTTCTGGAAACAACTGGGAGGAAGATTTAGGTTTAGGGAATGGGACAGGAGTTTTAGGTTTAAGAAATCAGAGGGCAGTTTTAGGTTTAGGGACTGATATGGGAATTCAGGTTTCGAGATGAGTGAAATTTTAGGTTTAGGAAGTGCTTGATGACTTTACAGTTAGGGAGGAGAGAGGAGTTTTGAATTTATGGAGCAACTGGGGACATTTAGTTTAGGGCAGGGAGTGGAGAGTAAGGGTTATGCAACAATCAAGGGCTTTAGGTTTAGGAAGTAAGAGTATAGTTTTAGGGTTAGGGGTGAGGAATGGTGAAAGAGGCTAGGTTTAGTGATAGGGAGGCAGTTTTAAAGTTAGAGCTACGCATCTGGTAAAGCTCTGCAGTTTATCAAAGTCAGATGGTGGGAGAGCTAAGTAAAGTAGGAAAAGGCTAGTGGGGGTTAGTGGAAATACATTTATAATGCTGAATGGTTGAAAGGCTGAACAGCATTATACTGAGCATAAAACACCAAAACTCCAAAAGCCAAAAAAAAAAAAATGGCATTTGTTCTGTGCAAGGAGGGCATGCCTCCTTGCACCCCCCCAACTGAGGACTGCAATCCCCACACTCCATGCTAGTTATATATAGCAACTCTGAGATCATACTACAGTGTGGAAGGAGCAAATTCCAAGACTCTGTTATACCATAATCTCATCAAATGCCTGCTTTGGGTGCATTGTGTTTGGTTTAATGCCATCTAGTGTTTCAGCCATTTAGCATTATAACTGTCTCCCAGTTAGAGCACTTGCTGTTTAGACCAAGTGTGTCATGAGCTATAAGCATGTTATCACTTGCAGTAGATCCCTTCTAAAAGTCATAGTTTGGTCACTAATTTATACTGATTCATGCAAGAACTTGCAGTAGACTCCTTCTAAAAGCATGGTTTGGTCACTGATTTATACTGGTTCATGTTACCACTTGCAGTCGACCCCTCTAAAACCATAGTTTGGTCACTGATTTATACTGGTTCATGTGAGCACTTGTAGTAGACCCTTTCTTAAAACATTGTTTGATCACTGATTTATACTGGTTCATATTACCACAGTAGACCCCTTCTAAAACCATACTTTGGATACTGGTTTATACTGGTTCTTCCTTTAAAACAGTGATTGTTACATTTGTTGTAACCAACAATACTGGAATAGTACATTCACTTTACACTTATTTTATAAATCATACCTGAATCCATTCTGACAACATCCCAAACACAAGTTTGCTTAGAAAATCCTTCCACTAGATGTACAATATTTGTGTTTGGACATGTTCTGAATTGCAAACTAAAAATCCCTAGAAAAGGGCTATAGTACTGCTGTTTTCTTATCCGTATTGATTGATGTTGTATAGGTGCACTGTGTTTATAGATACTTCCTCAACTAAAAAATACATATATAATAAATCATTAATTTTTAGTTCTTTTTAGTTGTTTCCACCTATTACAATTTATTTAGTTGCTAAATTTAAAGGATGAATACTTTTACCTAGAAATGGCAGATGCAGAAGATGGACACAACTGCTGAAAAATAAGTAGAACTGCATAGAATTCATGCTGATTTTCAGAGAATTTGATAAAAATTCCAAGAGGTTTGCTGAAGAGTTTGTAGCTCTCAGTATTATTAGTTCATACATTTCACATAAAAATGTTTTCTGAAAAAAGTGCATTTATAAAACTAATCCTATGAACTGCCTTTTTTTCTTTTTCTTAGAATTGCAGCCTCTTTTTAAACAAAATACATGTTGCCATTTGCTTCCATATCTGCTAGAATGTCACGAACATCTGGAAAACAAAAAGGCTGATGGGATTAGTGTACTAATTAAGGCCATGCATTATTCATATTTTTTACATTGCACATAGAAAATGTAGAGAAGGACAGAGAAAAAACTCTACACAGTCTTTGTACATCCGATACAAGTGTCAGTTTTTATCCTGTCAGGCATTTTAATCTTTCTCTTGCATACAGCCATATACAAAATGAAAAAAAAGTACATAAACATTTAATGACATCTACTTTTCTATTTGACAGGCTTCCTCATAGGTCAGAGTTTTCAGTTTCACATTACAAACTATTCTATTTACACTGCAACTTATTTGTTTATATGCTGCATTGGTAGCTTGGAGCACAGTAGCAATTTTTGTTCAACTGCTTATTGAAATAACTACTAGCAATGTCATCTGCCTTACCAAGCAGAAGTAACCAGCCAGAAAGGGATATTATTTCCCATAACATTATTAATGGTCTGCTTACTGAGTGAAACACTCAGGCTCAGTATCTAATGTACTGCTCGAAGCAGTATTACCTGAAGCACTTGAACTTTAATGATTTTTAACAGCACTGACAGTAGGGAAGCCATTTTTCTGAATGTATGAAATGGAGGTACAAGCAGGCTAAGAGCTCTAATTAACTTTGGTAAACGACATGATACTTGTATTCCATTACAGAGATCATCAACAGAAATACTTGCAAAAGGTCATTGGGGTATAAGTTGCTAAAACTGCACAATGTTTCTGTACACTTCACATGGTCTGCTGACAACAAGATGAAAGAACACTATAAGGTGTTATTAAAATTGTGCCAAAGGAAAGAAAAATATTATATTTAAATATCTAGTTATTTATTGTAAATATATGTGAAATGCATTTTAAAATCAATTTTCTGTTTTCTGATGCACTAGTATGACAGGATAATTAATATAAAATTTTGTTACATGCTTTGTTTTCTACAACCTCATAGTGTTTGATAGTCATAAAGAAAGTCATAGTGCACTACCCTTTACCACAGTCAGTTAACTAAAGGTACTAACTGCCTCTTATTTAAGATTGCTTTATTTGATTAGACCTGATATTTCTTTTGCATGTTTACATTGCATGTGTGTACTTGAAAGTTGCATTGCTGTTAGCATTCTGTCACACACTGACAATTTATCCGGAAATCAGTGGGAATTATAGAATTTCATTTAACTTTGCATCTTGACTTGTACATAAAAGCTGTCTTGGTGGTGTATGATAGAATTTTAACAAGTTTATTTTCAGATATACTTATTACACATCTCATTTCTGTATCTTCATAGTATATTATGTAAAACAAAATGTGCACTACTCTGTGTTTCTGATTGTATCATTGTCTCAGGTTGTGGGGGCTGAAAAGTGTCTTGCAACAGTCCAAAACAAGTGCCCAAACAAAGAAACAAGCAATACAAGCCTAATACACAAATCATAAAGGAGGCCATCCAATGCAAAGGAAGGAATTAGATGTGAGGTTACAGGAAGTGGCTAGATTTGGAATCTAGGTTAGGTATCCTGGCATTTAAAGTAGAGAAAGTGAGGGCAGCTAGTGGAATGATTCAATGTAACGTCCTCCAGGAGCTTCAGGAGGGAGAATAAAGAAATAGAAGAGAAATGTAAAAAATGTGGTAGGATGAACTCATGCATGATCTTAATCTGCTATTTTCAGAATGGCAGTCAAAACACATGGTATTTTCCTTTTATCACTATACTGAAACTGATGACAGCCAACACATCTAAGCATACTTCTTTTTGGAGTAACTTGCTGGTAGTCTCATGACTGCAATACATCACTAAAACAGTGATGATACCGTCTATTGTGCATTACAAAATTATGGCCACCCTACTTTCACATGCAACAGAGGAGTTGGAATTTTTTGTTTTTTTCTGAAATAGTAACCATCCTTTCTTCACCTGTCTCCCCAAGGCTTTCAGATACTGGCAAATGCAGTTGGCTTCCCCATAGTGCCTTTTTTAGTCAGTGTCAACACAAGAAAATTTTTGACATAAAAAAATCCACTCAAGACAAACTCAGGGTTATGCTACTTAATGCTAGGAGCCTAAACAGGAAACTGGACTCCCTGGAGGCACTCCTCACCTTGGAAGATGCTTACTTTTGTGCAGTCACTGAGACATGTTTCAAGGCTGCAGAGAGCACTCCAGCCATGCAAAACTACAACGCCTTCCACACATTCAGACTCCAAAATGAGCATGAAAGAACAAAGGTGGAGGTTTATCCATCTTCATTAATGCCAAATACACCTTAAGAATGGTTAAACAGTTTGACTCTCTTGAGCTACTCCAGGTCCAACTAACTACAGGTAAAAGACCCTTCCACACCATTGCTAGCTACAGGTCCCCCACCATGAACAAAGAGAGGCACACCACATACCTGGACTTACTAGAGTTACTCGTTATACAGCCAAACACTTTGGTCATGGTAGATTTCAACTATCCTTCCATCGACTGGACAACATACATGAGCACAAACATTTTTCTCTGAAGTTCCTGGATGCTGTCAATACAAATGCCCTGGAACAGCTAGTATGCACCCCCAGAAGGTGCTCAAATGTCTTAGACTTAGTACTCACCAACACGGGGGTCATTGAAATTGTGTTGCCCTCCCTAGTAAGGTCAGACTATAAATCTGCCTTGTACAAAGTAATGATCAGACCTGACACCCTCACAGGAGCAAAGAAAATGAAAAATTTCTCCAAAGCAGACTACAGCCTACTAGGTCATGGTACAAAAAGTTTCAAACCCCCTGCTAACACAGCCAACAATGAGCTGTTGTGCAGAGGAGTACACAAATGCCCTGTATAACCACCTAAAACACTGTATAGACTCAGTTGTACCTGACCAGTTCAAAACCAGATCCTTCCAAAAAAACAGGCCACCCTGGTGGACCTTAAGTATAAACAGGTTATATAACAAATGGAAGAAACTGATGTCTAAAAACAAGAAGGAACTTACTCAGCAGAAGAAGGATGCCCCCCACAGCTTGAACAATAAAATCAGACATCTTGTAAAGTCCCCTAAAGCTAGTTACAAAGCTAAATTAGCATACCTAGCTAAGGATAATCATAAGACATTCTTTAACTCCATCTGAATACTAAAAGGGAATGCCCAGCTATGTGCCAAACTTATAATGAACAGTACCTCTCTTAGTGAACCTGAGGTGATTACCAACCTGCTAGCTGACAGATTTGGAGCATACTTCACCCCCCTGTCCCTACCGGCCATACCCTAAAGCACACCTAACACCAGTCCTCTACCTAGTATCTCCAAAGAGCAGCTCATATCCGTGCACCCCAAGGCCAAAACCATGGTCTCTCTGGGACCAGATGACATCCCACGCTGCTTACTAAACAATGTAAAACAAGACCTAGTGGAACTACTTAGCACTCTCTTTAACCTCAGCCTGAGCTCTGGCTTTGTTCCAACAGAGTGGAGAACAGCAACAGTAATCACACTTGTACAAAGGGGGTCCATCAACTGACCCTGGGAACTAGAGACCCATAAGCCTAACCAGCCTTATCTGAAAGGCCATGGAAAGAATCATCATGGACCTTATCAACAAGGACATAGGCGACCCTAAAACTCTTGACCCAACCCAGTTTGGCTTTGTTAATGGTAGATCATGCTTAATGAACCTGGTAGACTTCTTCGAAAATGTCACCAAAGCCCTCTGTGAAGTCAAAATAGTGCATACTGCCTAACTTGACTTAGCCAAGGCTCATGATACAATCTCCCACTCAGGTATCATTCATTGAGAAACTCTCCAAGCTGGGTATTAACCCATACATCACTAAATGGATAGCCAACTGGCTCACCGATAGAACATATACTGTTAAAGTTGGGGATTCCACTTATACCACTAGACCAGTTACCAGTGGTGCACCACAAAGATCTGTGCTGGGCACTATACTGTTTGGAATCTATTTCTCAGAAGTCCAGGTGAAAGTAGATGGCCTGTGGCTTACCAAGTTTGCTGATGATTGCAAACTGGGCACAATCATTGAGTCTGCAAATAATGTTAACATATTGCAAAAGAGGCCAACACAGACAAATGACTGGTGCCAAAGCCACAGACTAAAACTAAATGCTAAAAAGTGCATTATTATCCCCTTTAACAAAAAGAAAGTCTCTGAATGTTACAATATTGACACCACCTCCCAAGCTCAAGCCCAGTGGTGCACGTTTTGGGAACACAGGTTGATAGCAATCTAAACTTTTATCACCATGTGCTCACAGTGGTAAAGAAAGCCTTCTATGCTGTGCATCTCATAAGTAAGGGCATCACATCCAAGACTAAGGATGTTATAACTCATCTGTACTCGACCCTCATCAGAGCACTAATAGAGTAAAATGTTCTCCCTTTTGAATGTCCCACAGAGGTTTCTCACCAAGAAAATTCAGGACTTCCAAAACATGCCCTATATGGAAAGATTGAAAGCCCTGTCATTGAATTCTGTATCCAACAGACTGTTGAAAGTTGACTTGTGCCTGGCCTACAGAGCAGTCTCAGACCCTGCCCTAATGGAAATGTTGCACATCTGCAAATCAAATGGGACAAGAGTCACTAGCTCCAGGGATCTCAACCTAGCCTGTGACATTAACAGAATATGCTGGAGAGACAGATATAGCTCCGAGAGTTTGCCGTTCCTCTGGAATAAGCTCCCAATTCACATGAAGCAGAGCTCCTCAATGACCCTATTCAAGTGCAATATAGACAACTGGATGGGGGCTGTAAATTCACCCTGTGAGTGGCACCAATGTCTCTCATAGACAAGGGCAGTCTGTGCTGATCATAGACCCACTCTGTGAATAATGGCCATCTAACTAAGGTCAGTTAGGGAACACAGATATAATATGGCTAGGCTGTAAAGGCCATAGGACCATTAGCCTAGTAACCACCATTGAACCTGTGAACCATGAACCTCTAACTCCCCTTATCTTCGTGAAAGGTTTAACTTCTCCAGTGTAAGCTTAACCTGTTTTTATAAAATCTATTTTATAGTTTTTGATTTTCTACATAATCCAGTTGATCACTACCTGTCAGCCTACTCACCCCAGCTGATGTCTTTTTATTATATTCTGCTTTCACCAAACTGCATGTTCATGCTGTACTATATTGTAAATAGCTGTTAATCATTACCTCTTTCAGATGTATAATGGTGTGAAACCATCACTTGCTTTAATTAATGTCAGAAAACTAATGGTGTACTTATCCTGCATAATTATAAATTTCAGATAAGCATTATATTCATTTATATGTAATATAATGGACTGTAGAGTAATTTCCTCATTTGTCTACACTATAAAAATATTGTCTATAAAATATTTCGGCACCTTAATGTTTTGCCAATGACCATATCCATAGATAAAAGTCTTTACCAATGGACTGTGAACACATCTGCTTAACTGGAAGCCATAATGGATCCAATATCAATGCCTCATGTCTGTACAGATTATATTCATATATAAGAAAGTTATTAGAATGATAAGTAATATTTACATACTTCGTCTGAGTTGTAAATCTTCAGGACTACCACTCTCCAACAAAACATTCAATGTTTATTCAAGACCAACATCTAATGGAATGATTTATATATATATATATATATATATATATATATATATATATATATATATATATATATATATATATATATACATGTATGTATATGTGGTGAGACAATGTACTGCTGATCAAACTGAATTCCTTTTATTAAAGTTCAACAGAGTATTTTATGAAGAACCAAGACCTCATTATTACATCTTTTATATTTTTCTCAATATAGATGCAAAAGCTTCTATTTTACTATTTTACTCCATGAACTGGACACATTTGGTCTCAAAGGAGGATCATCTATATCTATATCTATATCTATTTGTCTATATCTATATGTATCTGTCTATATGTATCTATCTATATCTATGTATCTATATATATATCTATCTATATATAGATATAGATATATAAATGTGTGTATTGCAGGTCAGTGGATAATTGTGTCACTTCACAGCTAGAGATTTCCTGGTTTACTTCTCAGTTGGGGTACCTGGGATGCCTGCTGTATGGAGTCTGCACATCTTCCCTGTGTTTACATGGGTTTTCTCCAGCTGCTCTGGTTTCCTCCCACATTCCAAAGACATGCAGTAGGTGGATTGGACACTCTAAACTGGCCAAAGATGTGAGTGTGTGTGTGTGCGTGTGTGTGTGCGTGTGTGTGTGCGTGTGTGTGTGTGTGTGTGTGTGTGTGTGTGTGTGTGTGTGTGTGTGTGTGTGTGTGTGTGTGTGTGTGCGTGTGGTGTGGAAGAACTTCACGGCAGAGCTAGCCACCTGGTGGTACAAACCTTGGCTATAGATGATTGTCACTGTTGAAGTGACATGTTGTTGTAAACCTTGGCTCTAAATGATTGTTACTATTGAAGTGACACCTCAACCCCATATGCAAAACTAGGAAAAGGCGTGTGTATGGATAGAACCTGTGAGCCATGAACCTATAACTTCCCTTATCTTCCTGAAAGGTTTAACTTCTCCAGTGTAAGCTTAACCTGTTTTTATAAAATCGATTTTATAGCTTTTGATTTTCTACATAATCCAGTTGATCACTACCTGTCAGCCTACTCACCCCAGCTGATGTCTTTTTATTATATTCTACTTTCACCAAACTGCATGTTCATGCTGTACTATATTGTAAATAACTGTTAATCATTACCTCTTTCAGATGTATAATGGTGTGAAACCATCACTTCCTTTAATTAATGTCAGAAAACCAATAGTGTACTTATCCTGCATAATTATAAATTTCATATAAACATTATATTCATTTATATGTAATATAATGGACTGTAGTGTAATTTTCTCATTTGTTCACACTATAAAAATATTGTCTATAATTTTTTTCTGCACCTTAATGTTTTGTCAATGACTATATCTATAGATAAAAGTCTTTACCAATGGACTGTGAATACATCTGCATAACTGGAAGCCATAATGGATCCAATATCAATGCCTCATGTCTATACAGCTTATATGCATATATAAGTAGTTATTAGAATGAAAAGTAATGTTTCCATACTTGGTTTGAGTTGTGAATATTCAGGACTACCACTCTCCAACAAAACATTCAATGTTTATTCAAGACCAACATCTAATGAAATGATTTATATACAAATATATATATACATGTATGTATATATGGTGATAGAATGTACTGTTGATCAAACTGAATTCCTTTTTTTTATAGTACCTCTTTATTACATCTTTTATATTTTTCTCAATACAGATGCAAAAGCTTCTATTTTACTATTTTACTCCATGATCTGGACACATTTGCTTTCAAAGGAGGATCATCTATATCTATATCTATATCTATTTGTCTATATCTATATCTATATATATGTATCTGTCTATATGTATCTATCTGTATCTATGTATATATATATATATATATATATATATATATATATATATATATAGATATAGATATAGATATAGATATATAAATGTGTGTATTGCAGGTCAGTGGATAGTTGTGTCACTTCACAGTTAGAGATTTCCTGGTTTACTTCTCAGCTGGGATACCTGGGATGCCTGCTGTATGGAGTCTGCATATCTTTCCTGTGTTTACATGGGTTTTCTCTAGGTGCTCTGGTTTCCTCCCACATTCCAAAGACATGCAGTAGGTGGATTGGACACTCTAAACTGGCCAAAGGTGTGAGTGTGTGTGTGTGTGTGTGTGTGTGTGTGTGTGTGTGTGTGTGTGTGTGTGTGTGTGTGTGTGTGTATGTGTGTGTGTGTGTGTGTGCGTGTGTGTGTGCACGCGCGTGCGTGCATGCGGACGCGTATGTGTGTGTGTGTGTGTGTGTGTGTGTGTGTGTGTGTGTGTGTGTGTGAGTGTGTGTGTGTTTTGTGGAAGAACTACCGCAGCAGAACTAGCCACCTGGTGGTACAAACCTTGGCTATAGATGATTGTCACTGTTGAAGTGACACCTCAACCCCATATGCAAAACTAGGAAAAGGGATAGATGGATTTTGGAATTTGAAAGATAGTTGTAACCATTTTATTTATTCATTTATTTATTTTACATTTACCTGGAAAGTCCGACTGGACTAAATGTCCTTTTTCAGTGGAGGACCGGTAAGAAAAGCTCCACATTTATAAACAACAGTAAGACACATATGCAACGCACAGATACAAATATTGATTTAATTTCAGATACAAGTACAAAATGACAATACATGTTATACATTTCACTGATGCAATCATATAGTCTAGATAGGATACAAAGAATAGCCGTGCTGTGATTGTCGGTAGAAAACAAGCAAGTTAAGTATACATGTGCTTAGTAGGGGTATACTATTCAAATACAAAAATAATGGGTTGTGTTCCTTTAGCTGCCTTAAGACATCTATTTCCTAATTAGGGTTTGTGCAAGAGCAGGTCCATGATTCTGATAGGTGTGATTTGGGAAGTGTTTCAAACTTGGAAGTGTTAGCAGATGTTCTGATATCTAATGGCAAGGAATTCCAAGTGTTGGCTATGCAGTTGAAGTAAATGGAAACTCCAGCTGTATAGTTAAGTTTGGATATATTTAGGAAGGTGTGTTACTAGAATGCAATACCCTGTTATTGGAGTATTGTATTAGTTGATTTTGAAGTACTGGTATTTCTTCTGGCTGATTTAGTATTCAATGGGTGAAGGTGAGTTGATCATAAGCAAGTAGATTTGGTGGTTCTAGCCAGGATAGTTGTTTTAAAGGAAAACAATGAAGGGATCTGAAATTTGTTACTGTGACAAACTTTGCAATTTTATTATAGTGAGTTTTGAGTTTTTAGATCAGATTTCTTAATGTTTTCAAGAATTTGTGAGGTGTATAGTGGTGTAGAGATAACATGGGTTCTTGCTATACTGGCTTTTAAAGATTTATTTAGAAAGTGTTGATTTTTGTTCAGGGTTCCTATTTTTTTGTGAACTTTTCTATTGTCTGTGATATGTGTATGTCGAATTTTATATTATTGTCAATGACCAGTCCCAGTAATTTTATTTGGGAAACCAGAGAAATAATTGTATGGTTTAATGATGAGGTATTGAGTGGTGGGTGGGCGTCTGCAGCCCTAGTTGGTTAGAAGAGCATGAGTTTTGTTTTGGTAGGGTTAAGTATAAGTTGTGCATTGTTTAGCCAAGATTCCACAGCACTAAATGACTGCTGGGTAATTTTTTGGAGTTTGTGTAGTGCTGGGGCAGCACAAATCATGGTGGAATCATCCTTATATTGAACTACGGAGGCTTGTGAGGTAGGATACATTTGTCTATAATGAAATCTATAAGTGCAGTTCATTCCTAACCCAACTGATATTCACTTTGATAGGATAACTTAAGAAACATGTTATTAAGATAGTCTGTTTTATTCTTTAGAACTAGAACCCTCCACCTTTTTTTCCATCATGTAACTGACTGAATTATCATTCTTCAGTTCTCTCAGTGCATTGCATTCATTGTATGCTAAATTATAAACTTTCTTAACAGGATCTTAACATTAAGCTAATTGCATTTTCACAGATTCTTCCTTGAGATATCATTAGATAGCTGAAACTTGAAGTGGATGAAAAATGGTGAGATCTTTAACAAAATCAAAATATATATATGATTTTTTACAGCTTTGCAAAACCTTTTGCATTCCCACACTCCCTTGCTTAAATATGCTATGCTCAAAAAGGCATGAAGAAAAATTATAGTGTAAAAGGTTTTTGAATTACTACTGTCACAAAAGCAGAAACTGTGGCAGCAGTTTTTTTTTCACCTATGGAGAGTAGTAACTGATGAGGTGCATGTTGTAGAATTGAACTTGACAAGTTAAAATTACACCTGCTTATACTCAGCCAGGGATAAGGAAGCCATGTGATGCATTTATCACACTTCTAAATGCTGGGTCACTTGGTTCAATTTTTTAGAGAACTTGGAATAATAATCCATATATGGGAAATACACGAGTTCACCAAAAAGGAAAATACATGTAACTGCTTCACTCCATCAACTGTCTTGAATTGGGCATAGTAACATTTACTTCTTTGCATTACTGTAATGGTAATCTTTGCAGAGGGCACAGCTTTATACCACTCATTCAAGATTTGTTGTCATTCCTGGTTAAAATATTACAGCTCTTTTTTGTGTTTTACTATTTTTAGATGCAATTAATTTGTGGTAGCAAATATGTTTTCTCAGCTGATTTGGAACTATTGTTTTGTCAACATTGAACATATAACCATAGACACAACCTATTTCTTCCTTGAATTTAAAATAAGGCTATATGTTTTCTCCTTGCCGATGACTTTTTCTAAGGTCAGCCTTTCATTGTATCATCTTTTAACAATGTACTTAGGTCTGGAAGTGCAACTCTGAATTTCTTCTTTACTTTACTTTCTGTCACTTGTAACTGTTGTGCTACTGAAGGAAATCTCTGTTTCTTTTTCAAAAATGCATTTGTGATTCTCTGGAATACCTCTGATATTGCATAAATACTAAAAATAAATCCAAGGAATCTGCACTCTCCAAGTGTCATATTAAACTGATTCTAGAACTAGAGGTTTGATGTAAGCAGCACAAAGATACTGTGTATCTCAGGCAGGCAGCTTTGGATGCAGTGAACCCTAATTGTCTGCATTTGTTCTGAAGGATTGCAATGGAGTTAGAGTCCAAACAGAATGGCAGCTTCACACTGCAGTACAGAACCACAGCAGTACAGTTCATTTTGTCTACATATGCATATTATGAAACGCATACATATTGCTGTGGCTGTTGTTTTTATGCAAAGTAGTGTTGCAGTGTGTTGTGTTTATGAATATTGCCTAGAGTGCATACTTCATACAAAGTATATAAGCCTGACTGAATTTCAAACTGAGGGAGGCCGATGGTGCTTATCAAGGAAATAATTGTCTAAGCTGAAGTAAAGACAAAGAGTTAATCTACTCCTGAATGAATTTGAACACATAGCTATTTTTATAGATACAATGAAAAGTCTCTGATCATTTTAAGTTACTATATATATATATATATATATATATATCAATATATATATATATATATATATATATATATATATATATATATATATATATATATATATATATATATATATATATATATATATATATATATATATATATATATATATATGTTGTGTGTGTGTGTGTAGATATATATATATATATATATATATATATATATATATATATATATATATATATAGATATAGATATATAGATAGATATTACTAGGTGGCTGGTTAATTGGCTGAAAAAAAACATATCAATATAACTGAGCAGAGCATAAAAGTTGTCAAGAAAGGAAGCCAGCAAAAATACACATAATCAATTTTTAGATATTTGGTCGGTAAGAAGGCTAATAAAACCATGTAGAAATGAAGACCTATGACTCAACATTTGTGGGGAGAGTGGATCATATTAAGCAATTCATATTCCTACCCTTGAAATTATACATTTATGAGCATGGAACAAAATGATGGGCTACAATTTTCCAAATCACAGTTTCAGAAATGAAAATGTTGCTTCTTAAAAGAGCAAATTATCAGAAAGAAAGAAAGGTATATTATTATGTTTCTTGCATATCACTTACATGACTTGTAGTTCAGGTACATACTGCTGCCACAAGAGTTTATAACCTACCCCATGTTGTCTAACCCTGAAATAGTTATATCAAGAAATAGTATACAGGGGTAAAGTCCCTTACATGAGGGTTGGTGTGAGGCTCTCCCTCCTATTTCTCCTAGGGCTTCAAATTTTAAGCTTTACATTTTCATGGAAATGGTCTTCCATGGAAATGTTAAATGCCTAATGACACCATATTTGTTTCTAGCCTCTGAAACTCCAGTGTGCAATACTTTAAAATCCAAAAAGCTTTTCAAAGGATAAGTGTTGTTTTTGCTAAAGTGAGATATTAACAGTTTCAGATTTCTTGATTTGAAAACTCATGCTTGCTACAGCTCTTCTTTGTGTTTTACTATTTTTAGATGCCTGGCCATTTGTTTATCAGCACTGTTACTGAAAGCTGAATGTGGCTGTTTTAGGAAAATGAAGTTTTGGTGATGGAAGTATACTTGCACATTTTTCATGAGATGACTCTGTAAATAGCTAAAGTTCTCTGTCAGGACTATTTCACAATCATTTATAAGATCATGTAGTCTTTTTTGTAATTTTTTTCCTCTCTTTTGCCCCACCATCCCTCAGTTATCAAGCTGCCTTTCTGACCCATTTGTTTCACCAGAAAGTTGTAGGTACAAAAGCAGGTGGGAGGTGAATATCAACCCAAGGTAAGTGGACAACCTCATGCTGTTCAGAATTCTCTTTATTCTGGCCTTCCCCAGCACCACCCTCTCCTGGTCATACAGTGTTACCATTGTGGGACATCTGTCCATACTACACATATACTACAACTACAAGCAGTCGGAATGATATTTTTCCCTGTGTGTCTAGGGCAGGGCAAGAGCACAGACTCTCCACTGTGGCCAACCAATGACCCCACCTTCCCACCCTTCAACATGGGGATGACATTTGACACTTGTTTCCCACCCCAGATATCACCTCAATAAACAGATCAGCTACTCAAGACAAGACTTTCTTGTTCACTATATGAATTGCATCCACTTATACCACTAAGCCACAATGACCTTTTGTATGAGTTGAAAGTAGCACTCTAGGGTATATGCGATAGAGTTTTACTTAAGTTATAAATAATTTCAGAAGTACAAGTTGTGAATTCTTGATGGTCAGGCTGTAAAGAAAAGATTTTTTTTCCATTTCACTTTTTTGTAATATAGAAAAAGAAACAAAACAAGATCTCAGACTATCCTTCAACACCAGTTTAAACAATGGTTTAAACAATGGTTCTAAGTTCATGAATGATAATATCAAAAAGTGAAGATGAGCAATGGTACCAGATTGAAATATGGGGCTTAGGAGGGCCCATCAAAATGACAGGCCCGTTTTCCCATTTTTATCAACCAGTTGACTGACTGACAACTTGTCTTTAAAAATAGTCTCACAAGGGATAATCGGCTAGGCTTAAAATGGCTCGCAAGGGCAGTTAGCCTAGTACTAATTTATGAACCTATGAACCTATTAAGCCAGTAAACTACTTGTCTACTAGAGAAGTAAAACTTGTAAACACAAATTCCCAAGCAATGCAAAAATAAGCTAAAAAATAAAATATGTTGCCACCAGCACAACATATACTGGAACAATTCTTAGATAAAATGATTTATTAAGTGCTTTTATTTCCAAGAAAATATTAAAACCTCCTCAAAATCATTGTAGAAATTCTACAATTTACTTGTGAATAAAAGTGTTTAATAAAGAGTTCTATCCAAGAACTGTTCCTGCATATACAGGATCCCCAGAACCCCTATTGCTCATGCTGGTTATCCAGTCCCATTTGACTCCTGAAACCTTGGTGATGCCTCCAGGTATTTCTCCATCCTCCTTGTAGTGATGCCTCTAAGTATCTAGTATTACTTTTTCATGTTTACATTAATAATTAAAAAAAATGCTTCATACAAGCAACTGAAGGATTTCATCTTAAATGCATTCATACTTGACCTCTGTCTGCTGTGGCTAAATACAGATTAAATGTTCACCCCTTGTTTTGCACTCTTATCCCTTATGGATAGGAGCAACATGTAAATGTTCTGCTTATCAGTAAGTTATTCATACCTAAAATATAAGGACTAAAACTTCATGGGAATGTATGGCTAAGCTTCTGAAGATCCTCATGGATCAATAGACTAGAATGTACCCATGAACTTATGTTGCTCATTTACTACTTAATTGTACTGTCATAACTGTCATATTTCCCTAAATATCTGAGCAGTCACACAACATAGACAGACCTGATTAGCCTCATATGAAAGCACACAGCTGAATGAATAAAATTCTACTGATTTTGTTTATAACTTGAGTGGTTACTGAGATAGTCTAAGTTATTTACACACATTACTAAAATTAATTGTTTATTATGACGCAAAATTTAATGAATGATAATATTGTAAGGATGAGTTTGCATTGAACAATTTGCAATTTACATTTCTGTAGTAATATTTATGGTTCTCAAGATATGGCCATTTGTTTACAATTTGATTTTGTCAAAAGGCTCAGGTGCAAACTTTCATAGCACCACAAACAGGAATGAATTGGGGACAAAAGTCTGACTCTCATTTCATGGACTGTCATTTAGAAAGTGGGCTCTTTTTTATATTGCCTTCTTAGTTTTCCATTCTCGCCTGCTTGTCATCTTGAAATGCATATTTGGCCAAACCCCTTTTGTACTCCATCTGCAGCATATCATTTATCAGCCAGTTGCACTCAACTTACAGTAAATGGTGCTGGATTTACCCAAATGCTCCCTACTCAAAAAAATAAAAAGCTACCTTGACATTCATCACCTTTTCCTTCACACTGGTTAATCTACAATGTCCAGATTGTTGATCAGTTGCAGGCCATCTCTGTTACAGATGGAAATGTATATTCTATACCTTAAAGATTGCTTATGTGAGACTTTATCATTTTCTGCAATTTCTATCCCATCTATTACTGCATTTATTTTTGATTTTTTTATCTATAAATATTAATGGTCAGCAAAAAGAACTACTCAGTGGGACATTATTAGTAGTAGTCAAATACTAAGGAAATATTTCAGCTCTTTACTTACCCTCTTGGTTATTTTACAAATATAACACATAACAAGGATTTGGTAAGCTTAAAAAGTGATAAAATTACTGTCGTATTATGCCGCTTTACTTTTCAACAGATGCATGGCAAACCATTGTCATGTGCTATGGAATAGATAGATGGCAAATGATAGTCTAATACGTAGATAGATAGATAGCTAGATAGATAGCTAGATAGATAGATAGATAGATAGATAGATAGATAGATAGATAGATAGATAATGTCGCTCATCTGGTCAGGATAAAACAGACAAACAGTTCTGGGTTCTGTTCAAGCAGCTTTATTATAGAAACACATCAGTATCGAGGCTTAGTAACTTAAATTTGGATAAACTTATAAACAGACTGACTACCAAACTCATACATGTTCACACTCTGGCTGCTGTCTCAAAATGTCACTGCTGCCTACATGTGCTCGCTATTTATATGCACGTGTCACACTTGGAAATGCTTCTTAATGACATTGCACACATAATGTTCTACAGCCTCCATCTTTGAGAAATAGCTCATGCATTAATAACAACATTGATATACATGCAATTGTACAGAAATAATTCTTTGACATGTAATTATACAAAACTATATACACATAAACAATCACATCCAGGTTGCTGTGTATTTCACACTGGATCTGGAAATGTGACCAAATCATGTGACATAAAAATTAGAACTAGGTCTAGCAATGGGGAATGTCTTTACTGAATGGTGAACTCTGGGGACATTTGGGACATCATCAGGAATGGAAGTAGGTGTTGAGATGCGTTCTTCAGTAGGAACGGTTTCTGGATTGTTCTGATTTTTAGAGTCGATATCACAGTTACGATGCTATGATAGCAGTTCTGATACAGGAAGTAGATGTCTGTGGTTCCTCCTATAATCTATAGCTCCTGATTCTATGAAGTAGGACCTTGGCTTGGCACATATACCAGTCACTTGACCAATCCAGTCGAAGCCTTTCACCATTTGTATCCTCACTGACTCTCCTTTTCTCAACAGACAAAGATATCAGCTCATTTATCACAACTGGACTTCTACTTTTTGAATAGTTGTGCCTTAATTGCTCTGTTGTTTTTAGCTTTAAGCACCAAGAAGCTTAAACTGATAGGCAAGAATGTTCTGGTTTGCCTAGACAGAAGTCTCAGAACAGGCGAGCCAAGGACATTATCATGGGGTATATTTCTAAGATTAAGTAAATTCAAAAAGAGATAAGTATTGTCACACTTTGACCTCTCTGACAATTGCTTTGCACTCCAGACTGCATGCTCAGCCAGGCCATTTGATTGTGGGTATTCTGGACTGCTAGTAATATGAACAAAGTCCCACTCTTTTTGCAAATTTTTGAAACAATTGACTAGTAAACTGGGTACTGTTGTCAGACATAAGTTTATGTGGACTACCATGGACTGAGAAATTATGTTTCAACTTAGTAATAACAGTACTGGACGTTACATTAGGCAACACATTGATCTTGAACCAGTTTGAATATTAGTCTGCCAACATTAAGTAATGCTGATTGTTCGACTCGAATATGTCAGTGGCTACTGTTGTCCAAGATAGTTCAGGAATTTGGCTTAGCTGAAGTGGCTCTTTTTCCAAATGCAGTTTATTAATATTGCATACTGAACAAGATGAACTTACTTTATCAATGTCTTTTGATAGAGAAGGACAAAATACTAGTCCTCTCACCCTTCTTTTCATAGAATCAGAACCTGGATGGCTACAATGTAAAATCTGGATATATTTATGTTGTAAGGAAGTGGGAACAACAATTTTAGGACCTTTGACAATGATATCATCTTCCATCAGCATCTCATATTGGTAAGGAAAATAAGATTGCATTTCTGGCGGTACACAAGATTGCTTTGAAGGCCATCCAACATTAATGAAATGGTTGAGCTTTTGCAATACTGGATCAGTATTTGTAGGATCTCTCAGCTCATCAAGTCTCGTGGTAGAAAAAATACGCACTTCCATTACATCGAAGTCAAAATTCTCTGCATCAAGCTGTTACGTTGTATTTCTGGGCAATCTGGATAAGGTATCAGACTGATAAAAAAGTTCACCTTTTGTGTAGACCATTTTGAAGTTGTACTTTTCTAATTTGAGCATCATTCTTTGTAATCTTGCTGGAGCCATGGGTTTCTTTAAAATAGTGACTAGATGCTGATAATCAGTCTCGATCTGAATAGCTCGGCCATAAATATAATCATGGAACTTCGAACATGCGAACACAATTGGCAAAAGTTTTTTCTCAATTTGAGCATACTGCATTTCAGTTTTAATAAGAGTTCTAGACACATAAGCTATTGGTCTGCCTTCCTGAAGAATAACTGCACCAAGATCAAACTGAAACTTTGAAGCATCACAGGAAAGAATGACTGGTTTATTGATATCATAGTACCTTAATGTAGGTGGGGTGGAAATTTTCTGCTTGAGGTCATCAAACGCTCTCTGGTGCTAATCCAACCATGACCATGCAACATTTTTGCATGTCAACTCTATTAAAGGTGCTGAAAAATTGACTGAAATCAGGCATAAACTTGCCCAAATAGTTAACCATGCCAAGAAAACGCGGTAAGGCTTGGACATTGTCTAGTGTTATCATGTCATGAATGGCTGCTTGCTTGGATGGATCAGGTCATAAGCAGTGCTAGTGAATAAATGGCCTACATATGTAACTTCTGGAAGACTGAATTTACACTTCAGAGGATTGAGCTTCAAGTTCATATCAAGTGCTCTGTCTAGAACTTTCTTGAGGTTTCTGTCATACACTGCTTCACCATTGCCTCCAACCAATAAATCATCTACTATTATGGCGCATAGATAACCCCAAAAAATTGCTCCGTTGCATGCTGAAAGACTTCACTTGTAGAGTTTATTCCAAAAGGCATCCTGAGAAATCTATACCTACCAAATGGTGCAGTGAATGTAGTCAGTAGTGAATATTTGGAATCAAGCATCACTTGCCAAAATGAACTCTTTGTATACAGGACAAAAAAAAAAAACAGTAGCATTTGGCATCAGGACTGTGACTTCCTTGACTGTAAACATAGGATGATGAGGTCTCTTTAGTGCTTTGTTCAAGTCTCTTGGGTCAATGCATATTCTGATTTCATCTGAGCTCTTTTTATGAGCAGCTACCATGGAAGATACCTATTCAGTTGGTTCTGTAACTGGACAAATTACACCTTGCTGCACCATTTTATCCAGCTGGGCCTTGAATTTGTTCTGCATAGGTATTGGAACTCTCCTTGCTGGTCTGACCACTGGACTGACCTTTGGGTTTATTTTCATGGCGTACACAAGTGGAAGTTTGCCTAGCTTGTCATAAAAAACATCAGCATATTCTGAGAAAATAGCATCAGTGAAACTGGAATTAGGACATGTGCTTACATGATGAACTTCTTTGGTAAAATAAAGCAGTTTCATTCTCAAACTGTCTTTGAGACCTAACAATGACTGCACAGGTCTTCGTACTACATAGAATTGCAAGCTGTAGCTATTCCCAGCCGAATAGCATGAAAGCACTACTGAGCCTTCGGTTTCAATTTCTTCACCTCCATAAGCAGCAGTTTTCACACAATTAGTCAAATTAAGTTGCTCACCAGCTCTCACCTTAGCAAATGCTTCTACTGATATAATATTACACTTTGAACCAGTGTCTAATTTGAGCTCTTTGTGTTTACCATTGAACAGGACAGTACAAAACACTTCATTATTTGACAGCAAATCTACTGCATTAATCTTTTCACCAACCACAGATACACCATCCACATAAAAAGCAGGGCTGCAGCTTTCCACATGATCAACTTGCTTTTTTAAGTGACCCTTCCTTATAACCGAGTGAGGTTTGCTTGACTTGCAAGACCTTTGAAAGTGGTTCCATTTTTTATACTTGTTACATTGCTGACCAAATGCTAAGCACTTTTCTCTTTTGGACTCATGATTGGCACCACAATTATGGCAACTGACAATAAAACTTGACTTGAGTTTTGCTGACTCATCCTTGTACTGCACTGATCATGTCCATTTTACTGAGCTAGTCTTAGAACTTGCTGGAAAGCTACAGGCTGTCCCTGGATATCCTGCAGGGGCTGCAGCTGCCATGTGCTTAGGCCTATTTCTGCTAGCCATGTGCTGCATGCTGTCTACGGTTGCTCTGGAGCCTGCTGAAACCATGCTTTTATCCCTTGCAAGTATACTTGTGTGGCTTTCTGAGAGCTACTGGATTTGACAAATCTCAATAGCTTTGCTCAGCATTAAATTACTGTCATGAAGCAAAATCTTTCTCACTACAGCATTATTAACACTACACACAAGCCTGTCCTTTAGCAACTCATCTTTCAAATCACCAAACTTGTACATTATAGCTTTGTTTCGCAAGTCAGTAATATAAGCTGCAAAAGTTTCACCTGGCTTTTTGTCTCTTGTATAAAATAAGTGCCTCTCTAATGTAACATTTGTCTGGGGGTTGCAGTTTTCTCTAAATGTATGTTTCAAGCACTCTGGGTCCTCCCTTGATTTAGCCAGTACAACAATATGACAGTTTTCCCCTCTCCTGCATGTACTGCTGGGACATACACAAATGAATGCTCTCTTTCAATGAACTCTGACCCTGATAGGTTAAGCAAAATGAATGCCCTGGTATGTGCATCCTTGCCAGAAAATCTGCTTGTATAAAATATCATATTCCTGCTCAAATACTCTCTAATTCTATGCAATATTATGATCAAATACAAGTGGACTCGGTCTGCAAAAAGCCACTGCCATATTAACACACACACTAGTGAATACTTTTGCAATTATGTGCGAACATACACACATATACATATGCCAGAAATTCATGCCAGAACTTGTATCTATGCCCAATAGCACAATAAGCCTTTGAAACAACTGTACTTTGCAAAATAAGTCTCTGTGTCACAAGGACACTTTTGAAATCACTGTACTCTGTGAAACCATCTCCTATCAGTGTAAAAAATATTTCAAAATGATTGCACTTTGCGAATAAACTGGGCAGAAGAAGCTCAGAGTAAGAAACATTTCAAAATGATTGCACATTTCAAATAAAGTGTATACAGCACACTGAACTCTTCCAAAAAGGTTGTACTTTGCCAAATAACTCTGTACAGTATAAGAAACACTCTGAAATGGTGGCAGTCTACGAATAAATGTACACAGCACAAGAAACTTTTCAAGATGACTGTATTTTTACTGCCCTTTACAAAGTAGTTGCACTTTTTACACAGTAAGCTCTTCAGAATAAATGCACATTAATAAAGCACACATGGCAAGCACTTTATACACTCTGAGATACTTCACTCAACTTTAGTTAGGCTTTGAATAGCTTTGGCCAATACGAAATAGTAGCTCATGCCCAAATACAGTCGTTTGCCAAAAAACATGCAGTCGCCTTACTTTACTTATACTTAACTTGCCCTTTTTGCCATATTTATTATATTTGTTATGCCCATTTAACATCTTTTCATACTCATTATAATTTTCTTGTGCTCATTTTACTCTAAACATACTTGTTTTACTTTAAACATGCTTGTTATGCAACTCCAAGGCAATTCTGAACCTCTTAAGAACTTTTCTCATAATTTTATCAAATATCGTAATTACAAACATCTCATTTAATCAATAATGCATTTTGTGTCTTTCATTTGATTAATAATATGTTTTTGTGCTATTTGTTTGATTAATAATGGGCTCTGTGCCCTTTGAATGCTCCGGATTATTTATTTTATAAAATAAATCATTTGTGTGTGTTTTGGTTACCTGTAGTTTGTTTCTGGCTCTATTTTATACTCAGTCTGTTCAACATGCCTTCACTGTTAACTCTGCACCCTGTGGCTTGGAAAGGCAGTCTTCTTAATTCTGGTTCTGCCACCATGTCGCTTGTCTAGTCAGGATAAAACAGACGAACAGTTGTGGGTTCTGTTCAAGCAGCTTTATTATGTAGAAATACATCAGGATTAAGGCTTAGTAACTTAAACTTAGATAAATTTATAAACAGACTGACTACCACACTCATACATGTTCACACTCTGGCTGCTCTCTCAAAATGGTACTGCTGCCTGCACATGTTCCCTATTTATATGAACGTGCCACACTTGGAAAAGTTTCTTAAAGATAAAACACACACACTGTTCTAAAGATAGATAGCTAGATAAACAGACAGATAGATAGATAGATAGATAGATAGATAGATAGATAGATAGATAGATAGATAAATGATGTATATGGTGATACAAAAAATATCTAATGAATCTTGTTAGAAAAATATGTATTAATGTGTGTATGCTTAATGCCAATTAATAACCAAGTATTTTAATATGCTTTTCATTCTATTTTTCATACACTGTATTTTATACAAATTGAGTTTCATATGAGAATGAAAAAGATGCTTTTTGAAAACTGCAGTATGCTTTCTGAAACTTGCAAGTTGCCCTCTGACCTAGTAATTGCTAGCACAGCAATATTCATGTTTATACCTTTTGGAAATGTACTTGAGAAGAGGGGTTTATCTGCTAGGTCAGGAACGAATGAATGAACAATTCTTTATTCCGTAAATGTAATGATTTTAGACAAACAGCTCTGTTAAAGGATGGGAACCTGTGCAGCTGTAGTAACTTAGAGATAAAGTAGACAAAGGATTATTAGAGAAATTAACTGCTAGCATTGCGCTTGAATTAGCCATAGTATCTTGAATGGTAACATAACATGTATCTAACTGGGAGTAATCAAGGCCATGTTGTTTTCCTCAGGAAGTTTCACATAAAAATTGATAAATCAGCAGAAATTCATGGGAAAGATGGTCAGCAGATGATGATGAAAAAGGTGGTAATCTGTAACGTCAGCATGGTAGGACATAACCAGTTTAAGAATGTATAAAAATTAAAGTATTTCCTTTTTCTGGTTAGACAAACTCTGTATTAGCACGTTTTTGTCTCCTTGCTGCAAGATTAAAGTGCTTTAACCTGAACCTACCGTGTTTTGATCATTTTTAAAGTATATTTTCCTTTGACAGTTTGGTCCTTCGGACCGGAGAGTACCTCTCACTCTAGGCCTAGGTCAGAATTGGGCCCGGTGGCATGCATCCGTACGGAGAAGAGGCCAAATCGGCTCTTCTATTTTGAAAGACCTCCGACTGAATTGTCGTTCGAAAGAGGCCAGCCACTGTTTCTGATCTGGGATTGGAGGACGAGTCAACGATTCGGTGGATCAACTCACGGAGGGTCAGGTAAGGAGGAATTACGTTATTTCTGTTTTAAGATCAGGGACTAATTACTGAACTGTTTTTTGTCAGGAAGATTTGCATGTGCAGATCAGGGACAGAAAAAGGGGTTACTGTTTTTGTCATAGATCAGGGAAACAGAATAGGTAGGCAGTTATTCTAGATAAACTGTGAAAAGGTATAGAACTGTGGCGCCACATGATAGAAAGAGTTACGTAACAACTTACAGCTTAGCTAAGACAGCAATGGGAAATCAGTGCAAGAAAAGTTCCCGAGACCCGCCCCTAACTGAAGACGCGAAATATATGCAATTACAGCGTGCCGACAATGTTAAGTATTACACAAAATGGGTTGGAAAGTATAAATTCAATGGTAATTTAGATAAACCTGCACTTATGAAACTTGTTAAGCAATTAAAAATAGACGCGAAAGGTCAACTAAAAAAGCAAAGACAATTAGGAGTCCCTCAGGTGCATAGGTGGCTTGAGGAAGCAAATCGCAGGGAACAAATAATAAAGAATTCAAAGACAATGTTCTTAGACAAAGAAGACAATAACTTGGTAATAGCAACGGCCCCTCCTTCGCCCCCTCCGCTTCCGTTACCAGAATATGAAGCGAGTGGACAGATTGATCCACCTCAGCTATACCCAGTTGTTCCTGCAAAATCACAACCGTTTGTCATGGATCCTATCGAGACAAGGTCTTGAACACGCGACTTGAGGAGGGAGATTGAATTAAGTGAAATAAATAGAAAATCACAGGCTATAAGTGAAAAAGAGATATGCCCACTCATAGAAGTACCAAACCCTCAGGCAGGACAGGCAGGACAGGATCCGACTCTTTTAGTTTATAGACCGTGGACACCGGAAGACATCCGGAAAGCCACGGAGGGAATTCCGCACCCAAAAGTGAATTTCCAAAAATTTTTAGAAGACTTACAGGGTATGAGATTAAGTTACCATTTGAATGGGGAAGAAGTAGAAAAAGTAGTTAGACAAATTGTGGGTCCAGATTGGCACATGATCATTGGCGACTGGAATCCTCGTGACGCACAACTTAGACCACTCCCACATACTAATGCAGAACTGGATGGCAGAGTAAAAGGCATGACAGACCGAATCTCTGAGAAGTGGAAGCCTAGGGCTGATTGGACTTGCATTAATCAATGCATTCAACAGGAAGGTGAAACAGTTGATAGATATTATGCTAGACTGTTAGAATGTTTTAATAATCACTGCGGAATGCAGATACCAGAAAACCAGACGCAAGATTCCTCATATGAACAACAGTTAAAGAATGCATTCTTGAAGGGTAGTATAACTCCCATTAGCAGCTTTATTACAAAGCACATGGTAGATCATCGTACAAGTAGGTTACAGCCATTACTTGAATATGCTAGACATGCAGAGAGGCATTTTAATAGTAAAAAGAAAAAGAAAACTCAAGTATTTTCGGCAGAAGATGGGTCAGAATTATTTGTAGTACAAACTGGGAGAAAGGGTAAGAAAAATGCCCAGGGAAATAAACAATCTGACAAGCGATCAGAAGATTTTGAAGAAAGAAAGAAAAAAGGTGAACATTTTAAGTGCGGGAAAAAAGAACATTTAGCAAGGGATTGCAGGCTAAATAAGAAGGTGACTACAGAAAATAAGGAAGATGAGGAATGACAATATGATAGTCAGGAATCACTGAATGAAAATAAGCAGGAAAAGATAAGTGCAAAGGTGATAGCAAGAGTAGAGGATGTGACAGAAGGGGTAGAGGATGTACATGAATTTGCAGACATCGAAGAAGATGAAATTTTGGACTTAGCTCTATTGAGCTTAGAGCTTTACTTAGCAGACACAAAACCGGAAGTGATGCTTCTGGTAGAGGGCAGGGAAGTCAAATTTCTGTGCGACTCAGGGGCTTCACGGGCCCTGATTCATCCTTCCAAGTTACAAGCACAAAAACTATATGATAGTCAGGAATCACTGAATGAAAATAAGCAGGAAAAGACAAGTGCAAAGGTGATACCAAGAGTAGAGGATGTGACAGAAGGGGTAGAGGATGTACATGAATTTGCAGACATCGAAGAAGATGAAATTTTGGACTTAGCTCTATTAAGCTTAGAGCTTTACTTAGCCGAAACAAAACCGGAAGTGACGCTTCTGGTAGAGGGGAGGGAAGTCAAATTTCTGTGTGACTCAGGGGCTTCACGGACCCTGATTCATCCTTCCAAGTTACCGGAAGATTCAGAATCACCAGATTATATACTAGTGAAGGCAGCTAATGGACAGCTGTATCAGGAGCCACTCTCCCATGACATAGCAATAACAGACCCCGTTTCAGGGATGACCCAAAGAAGTAAAATTGTGGTTTCTGCAAAATACCCAGTAAACCTTTTGGGCAGAGACTTAATGCAAATATTTGGCATAGCCGTAGTTCCAACCATGCAGGGTATGGAAGCACAGCGACAAATGGAAACTTTTGTAGTGCGACCTGAGGGTGAGACATATTATTGGTACAGCCAGGACTTAGTTACGACTGATCGAGGGGCAGTAACCGAGGAACTGATGAACGTAGCCATCAGTAAGTCCCCCTCCCTCGACATTGACAAACAGCATTTGTTGCATTGTACTCTATATTACTGTAATAGATCAGGACCTGATAAAGATTATGAGCAGGAATTGTTTCAGAACCATGCAAACAGACTAGTGTTGCGAAATTTGTACTGGGATGCAGAAGGTAACAGTGTAGTAAGCTGTTCCAGGAATTTTTGGCACTTTACAAATCTAATTGATTGCCACATGTTAGTTTGACTAAGAATAAAAATTTGAAATGGGCAGACTTAGGTGAAAAAGTCACAAGGTGGGAAAAGCAGACAGAATTAGAGCTCTCCGAACAAGGAGTACAGAAACAGAAACTGAATTGGATTACACAGACACACCCAGCTGTGCACTCACAGGCTAGTGAGAATAGCTGAGTATTACTCTTATTAGAAGAAGAGGAAAAAGCCTTGCGAAACATACCAGACATTCTCTGGTCAACAGGGAAATCAGATGTAGGACTTAAACAAACAGCAGGACTAGTTACTATTACGTCAAAGTCAGCATTTAGACCCCAGAAAAGACAGTATCCCTTGAGAAAGGATGCAGAGATAGGAATCAAACCTATAATAGCAGCCTTACTTAAGGAGGGAGTCTTAATAGAATCTCCTGATTCACCATGTAATACACCCTTATTTCCTGTCAGGAAAGCAAACAGGGAATGGCGTATGGTCCAAGACTTACAAGCTGTAAATAATGCAGTCATACCCAGGGCACCAACGGTGCCAGATCCACACACCTTACTGAATGATTTAAAGCCAGAGCAAAAATATTTTTCTGTGGTAGATATTAGTAATGCATTTTTCTCTATACCGATACACCCTGACAGCCAATATTGGTTTACATTTACATTTCAGGGAAAGCGGTATACATACACAAGATTACCGCAAGGATATTGTGAAAGTCCAACAATATTTGCACAAGAAATGGCAAGTAACCTGGCGGGATTCATCCCACCGAGAGGTAGTCAGATTTTACTTTATGTAGACGACATTCTGCTGGCAGCCCCCACCCAGCAAGATAGCTTTATTACAGATTTTAGCTACTCAAGGTCACAAAGTAAACAAGGACAAGCTACAACTTTGGAGAAAACAAGTTAAGTACTTAGGATATGTAATATCCAAGGAAGGTAGAATATTAGACAAAGATAGAAAGACAGCAATATTACAGGCACCTAGACCAACTACCAGGAAGGAAATGATGTCCTTCCTGGGAACCACTAATTTTTGTCAGAGCTGGATACCAAATTATGCTTTGGAATCTGCTCCACTGGCAAATTTAATATTTAAGAAGCCGATGGCAGCACAGGAGTCATTACAATGGACACCCGAAGCAGAAGCAGCTTTCTGCAAGCTGAAACAATTGATAGCATCATCCTTAGTATTAGGATTACCAAACTATCACAAGCAATTTATTCAAACTGTAGACTGTAAACAGGGTTATATGACATCGGTATTAACACAGCAGCATGGGGACAAGCAACGCCCCATAGCTTACTACTCATCACAGTTAGACCCAGTGGCACGGTCCCTGCCCGACTGTGTACAAGCAGTAGTTGCAGCTGCAATGGCAGTGCAGGCTTCAGCCTCAGTAGTGTTATTCCACCCTCTCACATTGAGAGTGCCTCATGCAGTCGCAATTATTTTACTGCAAGAAAAAGTAGCATATCTTTCTCCTGCTAGACATCTTTCCTGTATGACTATACTGTTGAGCCAACCTCATATGACAGTTGAACTGATAACTGATGAACTGAATGCCATGAGAACTGTAGTGCTCCAAAACCGAATGGATCTTGACTTCACCCTAGCGGCGAGGGGTGGGACTTGCACTTTAATCAAAGAAGAATGCTGTGCGTTTATTCCTGAGCATCAGCATGAGATTAATGATCATCTCGAGGTGATTCAGCAAGTGTCGGCCATGACCAAGCCAGGCCCAAACCCTCTGACAGACTTTTTCCAGAATGCATTTGGGGGTGGGGCTCCATTTTTATGAACATCTTGATTGCCATTGGGGTAGGTTTACTCCTAATAGGAGTTTGTATTTGTTGTGGAATCCGCTGCATGAAAAGATTAATCAAAGAATTCATAGATATATCCGTATCTGAGACTATGTATCAAAGTACTGAATTTGAAGAGCTGCTAGAATGTGAAACACTTTCATAAAAGTTTAAACTGAATGACTTTCTTAACTGCAAATCCTAAGTAGAAGAGGTTAGGAAAAGAAGCAAACTGTTTATTCTTTTTTGAAAATAGAATAAAAAAGTATTAACAGGAGGGAAATGTTAGAAAAATATGTATTAATGTGTGTATGCTTAATGCCAATTAATAACCAAGTATTTTAATACGCTTTTCATTCTATTTTTCATACACTGTATTTTATACAAATTGAGTTTCATATGAGACTGAAAAAGATGCTTTTTGAAAACTGCAGTATGCATTCTGAAACTTGCAAGTTGCCCTCTGACCTAGTAATTGCTAGCACAGTAATATTCATATTTATGCCTTTTGGAAATGTACTTGAGAAGCAGGTGTTTATCTGCTACGTCAGGAACGAATGAATGAACAATGCTTTATTCTGTAAATGTAATGATTTTAGACAAACAGCTCTGTTCGAAGGATGGGAACCTGTGCAGCTGCAGTAACTTAGAGATAAAGTAGACAAAGGATTATTAGAGAAATGAACTGCTAGCATTGTGCTTGAATTAGCCATAGTATCTTGAATGGTAACATAACATGTATCTTAGACCCCAGAAAAGACAGTATCCCTTGAGAAAGGATGCAGAGATAGGAATCAAACATATAATAGCAGCCTTACTTAAGGAGGGAGTCTTAGTAGAATCTCCTGATTCACCATGTAATACACCCTTATTTCCTGTCAGGAAAGCAAACGGGGAATGGCGTATGGTCCAAGATTTGCAAGCTGTAAATGATGCAGTTATACCCAGGGCACCAACGGTGCCAGATCCACACACCTTACTGAATGATTTAAAGCCAGAGCAAAAATATTTTTCTGTGGTAGATATTAGTAATGCATTTTTCTTGATACTGATACACCCTGACAGGCAATATTGGTTTGCATTTACATTTCAGGGAAAGTGGTATACATACACAAGATTACCGCAGGGATATTGTGAAAGTCCAACAATATTTGCACAAGAAATGGCAAGTAACCTGGCGGGATTCATCCCACTGAGAGGTAGTCAGATTTTACTTTATGTAGACTACATTCTGCTGGCAGCCCCCACCCAGCAAGAATGCAAAGAGGGCACGATAACTTTATTACAGTTTTTAGCTACTCAAGGTCACAAAGTAAACAAGGACAAGCTACAACTTTGGAGAAAACAAGTTAAGTACTTAGGATATGTAATATCCAAGGAAGGTAGAATATTAGATGAAGATAGAAAGCCAGCAATATTACAAGCACCTAGACCAACTGCCAAGAAGGAAATGATGTCCTTCCTGGGAACCACTAATTTTTGTCGGAGCTGGATACCAAATTATGCTTTGGAATCTGCTCCACTGGCCAATTTAATATTTAAGAAGCCGATGGCAGCACAGGAGTCATTACAATGGACACCCGAAGCAGAAGCAGCTTTCTGCAAGCTGAAACAATTGATAGCATCATCCTTAGTTTTAGGATTACCAAACTATCACAAGCAATTTATTCAAACTGTAGACCGTAAACAGGGTTATATGACATCGGTACTGACACAGCAGCATGGGGACAAGCAACGCCCCATAGCTTACTACTCATCACATTTAGACCCAGTGGTGCGGTCCCTGCCCCACTGTGTACAAGCAGTAGTTGCAGCTGCAATGGCAGTGCAGACTTCGGCCTCAGTAGTGTTATTCCACCCTCTCACATTGAGAGTGCCTCATGCAGTCGCAATTATTTTACTGCAAGAAAAAGTAGTATATCTCTCTCCTGCTAGACATCTTTCCTGTATGACTATACTGTTGAGCCAACCTCATATGACAATTGAACTGATAACTGATGAACTGAATGCCATGAGAACTGTAGTGCTCCAAAACAGAATGGCTCTTGACTTCACCCTAGAGGCGAGGGGTGGGACTTGTGCTTTAATCAAAGAAGAATGCTGTGCATTTATTCCTGACCATCAGCATGAGATTAATGATCATCTCGAGGTGATTCAGCAAGTGTCGGCCATGACCAAGCCAGGCCCAAACCCTCTGACAGACTTTTTCCAGAATGCATTTGGGGTGGGGCTCCATTTTTATGAACATCTTGATCGCCATTGGGGTAGGTTTACTCCTAATAGGAGTTTGTATTTGTTGTGGAATCCCCTGCATGAAAAGATTAATCAAAGAATTCATAGATATATCCGTATCTGAGACTATGTATCAAAGTACTGAATTTGAAGAGCTGCTAGAATGTGAAACACTTTCATAAAAGTTTAAACTGAATGACTTTCTTAACTGCAAATTCTAAGTGGAAGAGGTTAGGAAAAGAAGCAAACTGTTTATTCTTTTTTGAAAATAGAATAAAAAAGTATTAACAGGAGGGAAATGTTAGAAAAATATGTATTAATGTGTGTGTGCTTAATGCCAATTAACAACCAAGTATTTTAATACACTTTTCATTCTATTTTTCATACACTGTGTTTTATTCAAATTGAGTTTCATATGAGACTGAAAAAAATGTTTTTTGAAAACTGCAGTATGCTTTCTGAAACTTGCAAGTTGCCCTCTGACCTAGTAATTGCTAGCACAGCAATATTCATGTTTATGCCTTTTGGAAATGTACTTGAGAAGCAGGAGTTTATCTGCTAGGTCAGGAACGAATGAATGAACAATGCTTTATTCTGTAAATGTAATGATTTTAGACAAACAGCTCTGTTCGAAGGATGGGAACCTGTGCAGCTGCAGTAACTTAGAGGTAAAGTAGACAAACGATTATTAGAGAAATGAACTGCTAGCACTGTGCTTGAATTAGCCATAGTATCTTGAATGGTAACATAACATGTATCTAACTGGGAGTAATCAAGGCCATGTTGTTTTCCTCAGGAAGTTTCACATAAAAATTGATAAATCAGCAGAAATTGATGGGAAAGATGGTCAGCAGATGATGATGAAAAAGGTGGTAATCTGTAACATCAGCATGGTAGGACATAACCAGTTTAAGAATGTATAAAAATGAAAGTATTTCCTGTTTCTGGTTAGACAAACTCTGTATTAGCACGTTTTTGTCTCCTTGCTGCAAGATTAAAGTGCCTTAACCTGAACCTACCGTGTTTTGATCATTTTTAAAGTATATTTTCCTTTGACAAATCTCAATGAAAAAAACATTGTGAACCATTGATGAGAACACAAAAGAAGTCAAATAAGTTAATTTACTTAAAAAAGCCAAAGATTATTGCTCAGATACTGACAATCAGGCCCAGACTCTAATGGAAAGAAACAAAATCTAGAAAATTAAAATGAAGTTTTGTTTAATTTGTAAAGAATAGATAGTTCATTGGGTATGAGAAATGGATGTTATTGGCTATTTACTGAACTTCAACATTACAAAGTCTTAATGTTTGGAAGAGGTACATTAATGGAATAAAAAAGTAGTGACTGCAACTGCAAACAGCCAGTTTTCATTGAAGCATGACCTAGAACTGTGGTGCTCAGAAATGGTTATGGTAACTTAGTCTTTTGTAGTTCACGGTATTAACGTAAAAGCATGAAGCTGATAACTAGCAGCAGTAATTTCTCAAATTCACACCATAAAATAAAAACAATGTGGTAGATGATTAGCATCAATGTCTTCCTATAAAAAGACAAAATTAAAACTTCCACAAGAACAAAACCATCTAGGGAGTGTGGCACCTGCACATCACAAATGATGGCATCCATTCAAGTTCTGTATGTGAAATAGAATATAACAGGGCATTGTAACCCAAGAGCACTTAGCTGGGTTAGCATGATGGCAGCATGCACTAGATAACAATTTTTATTTACATTTCAGACACAAGTGATGACATCAGAAAGACAAAATATGAGCATGTAACCATGCAGCTGGTAAAAGACTCAGAAAACAAAACACGGAAGGCTCACTTAGTATCCTAGGCACAAAGCCACATTTTAAATAATATTTTACGATGTACCACAGAATTCTACAATTCTAGGAAGTCTAAAACTGGGTCTGTATCATAAGCTCAAAAGCTTAAAAGAGCAAACGCTCTTTTATCGAGCTGTAAATATCAAAACCACTAAATAGGGAAAACACGGAACAGCAATTTTTTAACCAGGGAAAAAATAACTGGGCTGTTTTTGGGCCTTTGCTATTTCCTCCACTATGGTGCGATCTTGGAGTTGGTATATTTAAGTATGGGGGTGTGAAACCCCCCACTTTATTTTGTGTTTGCATTTGTTCTTTTGTTGTTTTTGTTTTTTTGTTTTTTTTTTTGCGGAGCAACAATTTTTTTCCCTGGGCAAAAAAATCACACTTCTGTGTTTTCGCTATTTAGTGGTTTTGATGTTTACAGTTTGATTTAAGCTTTTGAGCTTATAATATGGACTCCTAAAACCAAGGATGCAAACAAGATCAAATGTGTTTATTAAAATAAAAAATGGCAAGTACTGGTTTAGCGCTTTTATACCTATAGAAACAGGATTTCATCAGCCCAGTAAAAAGTGTCTCCCAGGTTTAAATATAACCAATTAAAATTCATGTGACAGAAAAAACTTAATGAATATATACATATATATGTGGGCAGTCAAGCATACTAATTAAAAGTCAATTATTATATATCATAATATAAAACAGAAAAGCTATAACATCTATTATACTTAAAAATACTGTATATATTAAAATATATATGCCATAGCAAGGGGAGGAAATCTTTGAATAAATAACTAATGATTTTTTTATTGTTTCACAAATGCAGCGCTCTTGATTTCAGAGCAGATAAAATGGAAATATGTTCAATTAATACCAGGGTAAATCAAAGCATTTAATTTGAGTTGCCAAATTAATTCACTGTGCTCCACTCGAGTTTCCCAAGAACCTCTTTGTTCATTTTGAGGGAATGCCTCCAAAATGCTAAACAACATTTATTAAAACCAGAACAGGTGAGAATGTTTTTATTCAAAGTTTTCCTCCCCTTTCTATGGCATATGTTTTCTTAATGCATACAGTATTTTTAAGTATAGATGTGATTTTAGATTTATTACTATTTTATTTACTTTTTTTTTATTTTACATTTGTTAACTGGGCTAGTCTAGCTGGATTAATGTCCATTTTCAGTAGAGGCCCAAGGAGAAAAGCTCCACTATAAGCACTAACAGTACATACAAGACTAAAACTACACAATATGAAGGATACAAGATATACTTATTAAACAGTGTCATATAAAGTTTGGCAAAATCCATAAGTTATTTAATAGATAGTACCATAGATAGTATAGGGAAAAACATTTTCAGCTCTGTCCTTACAGGGAGAGGCACAGGGTTTAAGGAAGAAAAGAAAGAGAGTGGTGAGAAGTATAGCATCAAAGGATTAATCAGGATTGCTGCAGGGGCAAAACCAATGGATTTTCAGATGTTTTCTGAGATTTTGTTTAAAAAGAGGGAGAGAGGGAAGTAAGGTAAGCTCTATAGGTAGTTGGTTCCATAGTTTACCTACAGTATTCGAGAACAAGGAATCACCTGCTTTGTTGTTGGACTTTGTTGTGGTTGCTTGAAGTTTCCTGGAGGAGCGTAGTGAGTCAAGGTTTTTGTAGGGGATGATGAGGTCAGAGAGTATAGGAGTATTGTTAGAATGGTAAAATAGCTTATGGGCAATGGTAAGTTGAGTATATGTCAGGAGATTATGCAATTCTAGCCAGCCTAGTTGCATTAGGGTCAGACAGTGATGGGTTCTAAACGGATTACCAGTAGCAAAACGGGCAATACTATTGTAGGAGTAAGTTAGTTTGCTAAGGTTAGTTTTTTTTAGGTTAGAGTAAATGGGTGAGGCATAAAGAAGTGTTGAGATTAAGTGCGAGTGAGCAATTTTGGTTCTAGCTGATTGTGTTAGGAAGGGTTTCATTGTATATAAGGAGCCTAGTTTTCTGTTAAGAGATTTTATGGTGTTATTAATATGGTTGTCAAAGTTAAGGTTGTTATCAATAGTTATTCCTAGCAGTTTGGTGGTGGAGTCTGGTGATATGAGGGTACCACTGGTAGAACTGATTGAGAAGTCTATTAGGGAAGACTTACTAGTAGGAGTAAAGAGTAAGAGTTTTGTTTTCTTAGCATTAAGAAGGAGGCAACGCTTTAAGAACCAGGTCTCAATTGTATTAAATACTTTCTGAGTCAGAGAGAGTAGATTTGAGGGGGAGTTAGCTGAGCATATGATTGTTGAATCGTCTGCATATTGTATGCAGGTAGCTTGAGGAAATGCTAAATGCAGGTCATTAATGAATAATTAAAAAAGGAGGGGTCCTAGAATGGAGCCCTGAGGGACTCCAAGGGTGACTGGCAGGAGGGATGAAATGTTCTGCTCCCAGAGAACTGCTTGTTGTCTATTGCTAAGGTAGGACTTGAACCATTGGACAGCGAGAGTATCGAGGGAAAGGGACTCTAGAATGTTAATTAGAAGGGTATGGTTAACCATATTAAAAGCTTTTGAGAGATTGACAAAGAGTGCAGATGAGAGGATATTATTGTTACGATTTTTATTAATGGTATCTGTGAAGGATAAGAGGGTGGTAGTGGTGCTATGAAATGGCCTAAAGCCATGTTGACAATTGGTGAGAATGTTATATTGGGTTAAGTGGTCTAGAAGCTGATAGTGAATACACTTCTCCATAATTTTAGCTAGGGGGGATAAAAGGGCTATAGGCCGATAGTTAGAGTAATCTTTTGAGCTGTCACCTTTATGTAGAGGTATGATATGAGAGATTTTCCAGATTTCTGGGATATATCCCTCTGTAATAGTTCTATTAAGAAGGATGGATATTGGGTATGCAATAGCTTTGGCTGCTTTTTGTAGGTATTCAGATGGTAACTGGTCGGCAGAAGGAGTGCAAGGCTTAAGCCTTTGGATGACAGGACTGATGGTATGAGGTTTTGAGTTATCAGGGGTTAGTTGACTGGCAAGTGACTGTATGGACTCAGTGAAGAAAGTATTGAAGGTATTTGCAATTTTGATGGAGGAATTATAATCAGATCCTAGTGGGGTAGAGGTACGAGAGTGGCCTGGGAGTAAGAGACGATTGATTCCTGACCAGAATTTCTGTGAGTTATTATGGTGAATGTCCTGTAAGTTACAGTAGTAGTTCTTTTTATCAGTAAGTATGGCCTTTTTAGTAATATTTCTAAGCTGCCTAAAGTTTTGTTGGTCAGAGAGAGTTTTGGAAGCTCTCCATTTAGCCCATAGTTTGTTTCTGAGTAACATTTTTTGTCTAGTTTCCTTAGTGAGCCATGGGGATGGTTTGGTTTTCATTCTAATGGAGCATTTTGGAGCATGCCTGTCAAGAATACTTAAGAATTTGGAATTGAAGTATTTAGCAGCCTCATCAAGTGGCAGGATTTTTAAATCCTTCCAATCGCAGGCACTTAGTTCATTTTGAAATAGTACTTGGCTGAAGTATTTGTTGGTCCGTGATATCCTATATGTGGGGGGGTTAGAAAAATCATTTTTCTTCCTTATAATGTAGGTCAAACTGTGGTCGCTTATGTCATCAGGCAGAGTTCCAGTTGTATAAGTTAATTTAAGATTGTTCGTAAGAATCCAATCTAAGGTTGTTTCTTTTTTATTTGGTTTGTTGATTCTGGTAGTAGAAGTAATTGTTTGGCTAAAGCCATGAAGATTTATATGAGTAGTGGGGTTTTCAGTATTTACAGTTTTCCAGTCAGTGTTGAAGTCACCTAATATAATAGTTTCTTGTGGATAAGTAGAGGAAATCCAGCTAAGGATATCCTCAATAGTATTACTATTGTTGCCTGGAAGAAGGTAGATGCAGATGATATACATTGATTTGATAGAGTTGATTTGAAATTTGGAGATAAGGATTTCGGCATTAGTATCATATGGTGGGTTATAAGGTAAAGAGGTGATGTTTAGTCCATCTTTATATAAGATTGCTACTCCCCCACCTTTTCTTTTATTACGGTCTTGTCTTAATGTATTATATCCTGGGGGAATGATTACATTGTCTCTAGTATGAGGTTTTAACCAAGTTTCTGTGAGGCAGAGGATGTCGAATGAGTAAATATCTAGCAGGGCATGGACGTGGGCTATTTTGTTATTAATACTTTGTATATTAAGATGTCCTATAAGGAAAGAATTTGGAGGTCTGGAGAGGTTAATAAGGGGTGTTGAGTTGAGGTAGGTGGTATTGCTTAAGCTGCTGTTGTTTGGACCTGGATTAGGGTGAATGTCGCCATCTTTTAAGGAGGGATGTTTAAGTGTTAGAGTAGGGTTGCCGGTATGGTTTATTTGATATTTTACTTTGTTTGCTCTATGTTTGTAGTATTTAATATGTGAGAGTCTATGGAATCTGGGTAGCAGGTAGCTAGGATTGGAAGTGATATTTATTTGAGTATGTGTGTAGGTAAGAGTGAATGTAGCAGTTTGTTTTGGAGAGTAAGTTAATTGGTTAAAGGATGAATTTTCAAAGAGGGTGAGGATATAAGCAGAGGTAAGGACAGACATACATGCTGTTAGGAGAGTTAGTTTGGTTACTAAAGGTTTAGTTACTTTAGGCATAGTTTAAAGTTAAAATAATAGTATAGGTTAGTGGGGGTGGAGTGGCTGAGATATAATAAGAAGTAAAGTTGGAGTGGAAAATATAGAAAGGTTAATAGAGCAGAAGGATAATTAAGTGGGAGGTATTTGCAGTAGCTATTGGTAATTGGCTGACAAGAAATAGTATAGGAAGTTATGAGTATGTAAGTAAGTGGAGGATGGGTTACACTGTTTATGTGTAGTGTGGTGATAGGTAAGTAGGATTGGTGTAGGGGAGAGAGGGAGTGGTCTAGTTAGTTTAAATGTAGGAGCAGTTGGGGTGGGTGGGAATTGGGGGTAGGGTAGGAGAGTCGAGTGAGGCCGTAGGGCGAACGGAGCGGGTAGAGTAACAGAGTGGGATTCAGCAGATAAGTAATCAGTAAAGCAGAAATATCATTTCATTACTAATTAAAAGTTGATAGAACTGAAAGATTATCTTAGTTTTCATTAACATTTTATTCAAACTTTTATAAATGTCTATATCATTTCTGTTGAAAAGAGAAAAGATATATACATTTTTACAAGTTAAGGGAAGTGAGTAAGAAAGAGGAAGAGAAGGTGAAGGAGAGTCAGAGTGAGGAGTAGTGATTTGCTGGGGTGAGAGGAATTGGAGGAGAAGTAAGGTTTAATAAGGATTTGGGGGTTGGGTATATATTGTAGGCATATATTGTAAGTGTGTCACACTGTTTAGGAGTTACCCTCGCACACTCCCTTGATATAGTATTTGATTTCTGAGTAAGGCAGAAAAAGGAGCATTCCTCTGAAGAAGGGAGGTCCTTCTTTTTCGCTCTCTTTCTTCCAATTGTTCATATAGAGTAAGCAGGAGATTACATTGTTCTTGGAGGGATTAGTTTTGGCATGTAGAGAGCAGAGGTATGATGCTACTATATGGTTGAATTTATGGAGGAGGCTGAGCATTCTCCCACACAGCCACTTTGTTGTTTTATTGCTGTTCAACAAACACACTGTCTTACTGGCATTCAGGTAGCATGCCCAGCTACCATTCCCCTTGCAGTCTAACAAAGCTTGGACTCCTTCCCACTCCCTGTCTGTGGGTGTGATGGACCAATCACCTGGTAGTACAGGGACTGCCTTAGTGACCCACAGACAGAATTCTTTCAGTTTTCTAGTGCCATATAGGGTTGCCACCCTTCTGTTTTTTTCCGGACTATCCAGAAATCAAACTGATTCTCCGGTAGTCCAGAAAACACTGTACAAATGCCGGTATTCTGTTTCAAAAAGGAAACAGACTATTGGAGTTTGTAAATTGGCTGATTTACTATTCTTTTTTTACAGAAAAGCATAGTAAATCAGCCAAAAGCAGGCAGCAGGAATGAACAAAGAGGGCATTCCCTGATGAGTGATGCCATTGTGACATCACAAAATGGGCGTAATGTGGGCGGGAAAGGGGTGTGGCTTTACTCCAGGTTTAGTCATGAAGGAGGGTGGCAACCCTAGTGCCATAGTAAGACAAGGATCTATTGGCAGACTTCTTACTCTGGATCTCTTCATCTGCTGTGACTTTGGGGTTTTATTTCCTCCCTCTGCTATTTTTTCTGTCAGTGCTTAAATGGTGTATTCTGCTGCTTTAGCTGTTTTTTCTTATTGGGAAATTTGTATGTGCTTGGGGGTGTACTTTACATTAAGGATAAAGCCTTCACTGCTTATTATAAGCTAATTCTTTGTTTCTGTGTTTTTTTACCAACGCAATATGGTTTAGGGCCATTTGTGAATGTTTAACTGAGTTTCTGTACAAAGGGTGTTTAGTAGAGTTCCTCTCATTGCCTCGTGCTTCAAGATCCACAGGTTAATTTTGTCTGTTATTTCTGTTGATTAAAAGCTTAGTTTGAAAGTTTTGACAGGAGTTTTTCTTTGGGGTTCTGATTATTGGAGGCACTTGAACAGGTTTACAGCATTTTAAACAATGTTTTTTTTCTCATTTAAATTGCAATTTTGGCACCATTTTGTATGTTATCTGACTAGAAGTTTTCTTAAGTTTATGTTTTACTTCTTGTCTAAGGCTGTTTCATCCTGTTTCTAATTACATGGGACTGAAACTAGCTTTTTTATTAAAACTGGGGGACTTTTGTGACATTAATTTTGTGCTTTGAACTGTGTTATTGTAACTACTGCATTTTTATTCACTGCAGTGTTCAGAATAGTATCCCTGCAGAAATAGACTTCAGATTGATATTTCAACAAGGTGTCTTTATTCCTCCCACATGGAGGGTATTAGAGAGAGAGTCTCCTAGATCTGCTAGCTAAAGTGATTTTATCTGGACTAATCCTTTGTATAATCTGACTTGATTGACCTAAATACGGTGCCGCCTCACCTCCATCTATCCATTGTGCACATATAAAACTTAGAAGTAAACCATGAAATATGCCTCATCCTATGGCTTGTGACAACACAGTAGCCTTGGGCAGGCTATTGGACTTCTTTTACCTCCAGGTCTCCTAGTATGATGCTAGTACCACAGCTGTGCACAACACAACAGTTAAACATGTCCTCCATGGCTGTACCATCACCCGTTTCAAGTACAAGAAAACCAAACTCCTTATGTGTATGGGATATCAAGGGTGCAAATTTTGTGCCATTGTTGATATGTCTACCTGGGGATTCTCCCACTAGTGTATTGCATACAAAAAAAGAGGCAGAAGACCCACCATGTTATAAGACAGCAGTATCCAATTGTGTTTCACCTAAAATGGTGGCTATGGCTAGATCTATTATTCAGGCCATTGATTACAGGGTGCAAATCTGGGTTATGAGTAATGCTGGTGCTCCCTTCCATGTTCAATCAGCCAAGGACCCTGATTTTGAAAGGGATCCAAAATCTGAGGTTTCAGAAGTGTCAGGAGTCTGATCAGTCAGTTTTATCTGAGGAAAAGAAGTTAGGAAATCTGAACAGATGTTTTCTTTTTTCTAAACACTAGCTAGATTCAGGGATGCATCCAAATGGCAGCAATCATCAGCTGCCCCTTAGATTAGCAGGGTCCTTGATCTTTTGGAGAATGAGGCCCAGGATGTGATGACCTTCCCTCCATTTGTCTCAGCATTGGACGATGTTTTTAAGAAACTTGCAATTCTCTTCTGCTGAATGATTGTCTTTCTAAAAAAGTGTTTAAAGTTCCAAGTGTGGTCTGCCATGCCTGACCTCCAAGTACCCTTGTCTGGGGAACCTGCTTATGTATACACAGTTACCATTTCCAATAAAAAGACTATGTCTTCATCAAGCCCAGCCCTTCAAGATAAACTAAAGTGTCTAGAATCTCAGGGAAAGAAGCTTTTGCAAGCCAGCATGGTAGCTTTTAAGGTATTTAATTACCAGTGCTTTATGTTGATGTTTTGTTGAGGTGTATGTATAATTTAGACATATTCACTGCATCTTTACCTACAAAGTGGAAAGACAATGTGAAAGAGGTTGCTTCCAATGTTTGTCAAGTGTCTAAACATACTTTAAAGAAGACCTTTGAAGGGGCTAATACCATTTCTAGAAATGCAGTAAGGTTGTCTGTAGTAAGGAAATATGCTTAGTTACACAGTCAAAACTTTTCTGATAAGTTAAAAAATAAAAGTTTGAATGTCCCACTTGATGCTGATTCTGTGTTTGATACAGAAGCTAATCAGATCATAAAACACTGGGATGACAGAGGCAAACTGATGTAAGGAAGGCCTAAAATATTTCATATATCCAAGTTTTCCTCCAGTAAACAAGATACTTTTCAGTGGCCTAACAAACAGATGTCCTATCTAACCAAAAACAAGGCACAAAAAGTAAAGGCAGTCTGAGAACTCCACCAAACCTACCAAGAGGGACTCCTTTCCCAAAAAGATTAACCCCCCCCCTCCCAACCTATGACTATGGTGAGGCTCAGTACCTGTCATTTCCAAGTTCCTTCCAGGTTCCCCATCATGAAAGTTAGTTCTCAAAAAGGCAACCTGACTATCAGTGGATTCCAACAAATGGCTGCCCATCATTGTTGGCAAAGGTTAGAGGTGGCAGTGGAAGGAACATTTACCGCCATTCAGGGGGAGGTTCCCCATCTTCTATAGAACCAGACTTTTTCTTTTTTATTTTCCATGTGTTGAATTCAGGGGATAATAGAGCCAACCCCTCCTTTGTAGAGAATGAACGAGTTCTACTCCAGTATTTTCCTGGTCCCCAAAGCAAGAGTTGTTGTGGAGATGGGTGTTGTTTATATCCTTAATGAAAACCTTTATCCAGGTCCCCAAGTTCAAGATGCTCACCCTGCAGTCAGTGCCTTCTCTTCTGCTGGACCTCTGCTTTATAGTGACTTTGGAAATGAAGGGTACATATCATCATATTCCCATTGCTTACTGTTTCAGGAGATATCTGAGATTTTTTGTGTTTGTTTCACACTATCAGTTCTCTGCATTGCCCTTTGGGCTATCCACTGCACTATGAGTGCTTACAAAATGCTTTGCTCAGTAGGTGGCTCTTGGCATTCACATTTTTCCTTACTTGGACAATTTACTGATCTGTGCAGAGTCTGTATCCAGTGACTTTACTATCCCAGCTAGGGTTCAAGATGAAGCTTCAAAAGTAAAGTCATATCTGATGCTCTCACAAAGACTCAACTTCCAGGGTTGCTTAATTGACAGAGATAAAAGTCTTCCTGAAGACAAGTTTCAGTCCTACCAAATGATGTTTCAGGAATTCTTCAGGAGGAACATCGCCTTGGCAAGATAATTCCTAAAAATTCTAGGACTACTTGCTTCCATGATTCTCATGACACCACTGGCCCATCTCCACATGAAGAAAATGTAGTGGTATGTACAATATTGCCCTTCATCAGATGAGAATTACAGTGGTGGAGAGCACAATTAAATATAATTCCTGGATTTCCCCCCTTTCCCACCTGTTCCAACACAAGCTATTTTGTTTAGGAAGATATATCAAAGTGAGTGCAAATGCAGTACACTTGGAGCCATAAGGATGCATGGAACCACATCAATATCAAGGAAATTTTGATGATGATCCTTGCTTTGAAAGTCCTTAACTATCTATGGACTCCAGGTCCTCTTCTTGTGGTTATAAGCAACATCATAATGCTGTGGTACTTCAACAAATAAGAGGATACAAGGTCAAACCCTCTTTGCAGTTTGGCAGTGAAAGCTGGCTTTATTGCATTCTCTGACTTTTCAGATATTATGCAGCCTAAAACATTGTGGCAGACAGACTAAGCAGATCCTGGACTGACCCACACAAGTGGCAAATCAAGGCAGTGGTGTTCCAGGATCTAGTCCGGACATGCAGAATGCCTCAAATAGATCTATTCCCCTCCTTTGAAAACACACCTGAAGAAATTCTGTTTGAGACATTCTTGCAGCCATACTTGGAGGACAGATGCATTCTTGTTCACTTGAGCAGGAATGTTCCAGTATGTATTTTCACACTTTCACGAGGTACTTTTTAAGATTCAGAAAGAAGTTTCAAAGATCATTGTGATCTCCCCCTATTGACCCAGGCAATCTTGGTTCTCCCTTATAATGGTGGTCAAGGGCAATTACCCCAGACTTCCTCACACTTTGGATTTGTTCACAGTCTCCAGGGTGACTACTGCACCCCAATTTTGCAAACCAGTTCATGAAAGGAGCATTTCATATGAGACCACCTCACTAGCAATTTTCTCCTTTGTTAGATCTCAACTATGTTCTGGAAAAATTGACTTTCTGTCTTTTGAAACTGGAACTCATGGTTATTTCAAGTTCTTAATGTGGAAACATATTTTACTTATTACTCTGACATCTGCAAGGTGAGTCTCTGAGCTCATGGTGGGACAACCTTACTTGATTTTCCACAGGGATAGGGTTATGTTATGTACTAACCGCTTTTTTATGCCAAAAGTGTTCTTGGAATTCACTCTTAATCAGTTTACTAACTTCCCTGTATTCTTTCCAAAACCTAAGAATAATATAGGGAGGATAGTTCATACTTTGGATTCACACTCACAGCTCAGGTACTATCTTGACCAAATGAAAACCTTAAGGAGGTCTGAAAAGCTTTTCATTTCCTACACTGGGGCATAAAGGGTCAACCTGTCTATAAGCAATCCATTGTTCCTTGATTTTCCTCTGTTATTTATTTATTTATTTTTTTTTGTTACACGCACCATGGCAGGTGAATCTAAGCAAGGTAAAGGCACATTCTAGCACGGACTTTTCTTTTTCAGTGGCATACTGAAAAGAAAGAAATGGATTCTAGAAGCATTCTAGGAGCAGCAACCTGGTCTTCTGTCCATTTCTTTATGAACACTATAAGTGGGATGCCTCTTCTAGATTCAGAGCAGACTTTTCACTAGGACCATTCTGCAGGGGTTCTTAGACCCTTATCCTTCCTCATTCCAGATTAAGTAAACTTTGGGAATCATCATGAATACCAGTAAGACAGCATGTTTGTTAAACATAGTACAGTCATGTAAGTTCTTACTTACCTGCAACAGAAGATGTTTATAGAACACACTGCCTTACTTGCAGTACCCACCCACCACCCCCCTTTTTTAGATGTACATAGTTTGGTGTCAGGGTTGTCACTGAATTATGCTCAACAGCATTTATTGTTGTTTGTGTTTATACTTTTATGGTGTAAAACAATAGGTGAACCCTAGAAAGTTGAAAGAGCTGTGTCTGTAGGGTCTGTAAGGCAGTGACTGTACTGCCAGGTGATCAGTCCATCACACTCACAGGCAGTGGGTGGGGGGGGGGACTCTGAGCTTTTGTAGATTGCCAAAGGAAGGATAGCAGGGCACTACTACCCAAATGCCAATAAGGCAGTCTGTTCTACAAACATGCACCGTTACAGGTAAGAAGGACTTTCACAACTGTACTTTACATGTTTTAGTCTGTGAAGTGAGCATTCGATCATTCTGTCTGCAATATATAGCTGAACCTGATGTTTATATTGCCTTAATTTGGTTAAGTATCTGTATGTTATGATTTGTTTGCAATAAAATCTGGTCATCTGTTGGTCTTTTCATTGTCTCAGATACAGGGTTGTGTGACAATGTGCATTATGTGATATGTTGCAAATTATTATGTTTTTAATAGTAGCTGGCTACTAATATAGAAAACAGAGAAAATGAAACCCAGAAGAAGAATACATTTTTATAAATATGTTGTTTCATGTGAATACCTTTAAGAACATTTCTAAACAAATACAGCATAATAGTGTACATTGGAAAAGCTACATTAATATTACTGGATGAAAAGAAGATACAACAGAAATGAGGTTGTACTGAGTGTTGGCTTTCCAAGAATTAATGACAGAATAAATGAAGGGGTATATGTAGAATATAAGAAAGGACTAATTATTTTGTTAGAGGATAGTGATAATTGCGTAATACATAAAAACAAAAAAGTACATCAAGAGGGGGTAATATCTTATCTGCAAAAAGAAGTTTAAATGAAATTAAGAAACTAAAGTGCTTCCCTTACTAAGAAGCATGAGGTAAGAGTAAGAGCTCACAGAAGAATCCTATCATAATGAAGAGAAGGGCTTTTTGTTAATCTGGTTTACTTGTGATTTATAAACAGTGCAGCAGTGCTGGGTAATTTGCATTTTCACAACACAATGAGAACAAGTGTGAGTGTACATCTTAGTGTGTGGTGCGGAAGAACTACTATGGCAGGGCTAACCACATGGAGGTGTAAACCTTGGCTCTAGATGATTGTATCTGTTGAAGTGACCAACTGACACCATGTACAAAAATAGGAAGAAGGGGTTGAAGATGGATGGATGAACTGAGATCGAATCACAGCACAGTGCTGTGGGGTGTCAGAAATCATTTGGCACTGTAAGTTCTACTATAAACTTGGCTGTTTGAAGAAGGGTTACCAGGTTGACACAGCACTCAGGAATGCAGTGGGGTGTCAGAAAGCAGTTGGCACTGTAAGTTCTACTATAAACCTTGGCTGCTTGAAGAAGGGTTACCAGGTTGACACAGCACTCAGGAATGCAGTGGGGTGTCAGAAAGCAGTTGGCACTGTAAGTGCTACTATAAACCTTGGCTGTTTGAAGAAGAGTTACCAGGTTGACACAGCATACAGGAATGCAGTGGGGTGTCAGAAAGCAGTTGGCACTGTAAGTTCTACTATAAACCTTGGCTGTTTGAAGAAGGGTTACCAGGTTGACACAGCACACAGGAATGCAGTGGGGTGTCAGAAAGCAGTTGGCACTGTAAGTTCTACTATAAACCTTGGCTGTTTGAAGAAGGGTTACCAGGTTGACACAGCACACAGGAATGCAGTGGGGTGTCGGAAAGCAGTTGGCACTGTAAGTTCTACTATAAACCTTGGCTGTTTGAAGAAGGGTTACCAGGTTGACACAGCATACAGGAATGCAGTGGGCTGTCAGAAAGCAGTTGGCACTGTAAGTTCTACTATAAACCTTGGCTGTTTGAAGAAGGGTTACCAGGTTGACACAGCATACAGGAATGCAGTGGGGTGTCAGAAAGCAGTTGGCACTGTAAGTTCTACTATAAACCTTGGCTGTTTGAAGAAGGGTTACCAGGTTGACACAGCACACAGGAATGCAGTGGGGTGTCAGAAAGCAGTTGGCACTGTAAGTTCTACTATAAACCTTGGCTGTTTGAAGAAGGGTTACCAGGTTGACACAGCATACAGGAATGCAGTGGGGTGTCAGAAAGCAGTTGGCACTGTAAGTTCTACTATAAACCTTGGCTGTTTGAAGAAGGGTTACCAGGTTGACACAGCACACAGGAATGCAGTTTGTGCACAGATAGTCAGACAACATTGGAGGAGAATGGGAGCAGGGGTACAGAAACAGTACTGCTGCCCTTACACCAAATGATAACATAATGAAGAAAGTGTTCAGATGTTGGTATACTTTATATTATGGTTTTATTAAGTTATGTGTTCTATTAACTTTTTTAGATTCATGAGGCATAACAGACTCCTGTGAGACATGATTTTGACAGCTACTTAATAATGTGACTTCCTCAGAATCCTGATATATAGATGTGGTGACTTAGGGAATCAAATGATGATGCTTGCGAACAACTTATAACCTTAACTGTCCATGCTGTGTGGAAGTAATAAGAAATATAAATGCACTGCAAGCATATACAAGGTGCTTTGACTAAGGAGTTATTGATTATGCTGAAGGTGCACTGTAAGTCTACATTGTTCAACCTATCCTGGGGTGGAACCCACATCTCCAAACAGTAACCCTGAGAGTCAGACACAGACTTGGTGGGTAAAATCAGCTAAGAACTGGATGTGAGCGTGATGGTAACAGCATCGATGGGTCATCAGGTGCACAGCAAAGAGTCTACAGTTACAAATAATGGGATTCCCGGTTGCATCACAACTGTAATGGATTCCACAAAAAAGGTCTATCATCTTTATTTAATTGCCTCCTAAAGAATCCCAGTACATCGAATGGTATATCAGAGAACATATGATGTTGAATGTCCTTTTCTATGACCATCCAAGATATCAGCAGCAGAACAATGACAGTAACCTTGTACAAGATAGCAAGGTGACACCAGAGAGTCTGCACACATGCAGGTTAAGATGCTTGCAGCTGCTGCAAGTGAACTGCTTGCTAGTACAGAGACTCCAATAGCAGACTGTAGACGCTCATGTCAGTAGTTCGGATCCTGCAAAACTCTACTGCTTTTTTAATTTTTGCAACCAAATGGAGCTGTGGATCCATTTGATAATATGATCACAGTGTCAGGACGGTACTTTGGCACTTTGACTTCGTGCTCTATGGTAAATAGATTCAGAACTTTGACATTCTGCTGCTCAGGATGTTTGTTGCTGAAGGGACTCTTGTGTTGCTGATTTTTGCTGTTATTCTTTCTTTGTGTAACTTTATTGCTGTTTATTCAGTTGTGGTTTTCTTCTAGTTTGTGGTCAGGCAGTGTGTTTCATGCTGTGTAAATCTTTAAATGATTTTCTGCTGCTGATATCTTAGATGGTCAATTAGAAGGAGGTTTGATATCATATGTTCACTGATATGCCATTCACTATACCAGGACTTGATTGAATACTAGGTTACCTTATTTCTTCTGTAATGTACTCCAACATATCAATTAACATGGAATATAACTTTCTTGAACTTTTAACATTTCTGTGTAAACATTTAAATAAGGCATTAACTTCCCTCATAAATACAATTCACCAACTTTATATTAGCTTTACCTGTATAAAACGACTTACAACTGGTGCAGTATCGGGTCTATATCACATAGTCGACATCTTATAACTTCGAACACATATTGTTCGAACCATTATGTTCAAAGTTACAAAACTTCTACTATGTATAAAAAAAAAAACAGAAAACAAAATAAACTGTTTTAAGCAGGGGGGCAAGCGCCCCTGCACCCCCCACACCCCCCGCTACTTAATATACCAATTCCGAGATCGCACCCCATTGAACAAAATGGAAACCTCCGCTTATGGAGATTTCCATTGAAATGCTTGAACTTTTACAAATTTGAACTTATGGTCTCGACCATATGAGGTTCGAACTTGTAAAAGTTAGACTACGTGATAGGATCCCACAGTATTAGTGGTGCAACAAGTAACACACTCGCCTTTGGTGCAGAAGGCTGTGAGTTTTTTTCCCCACACAAGTTAGAATATAGAATATAACCTTCTTGAATTTTTAACATTTCTGTGTAAGCATTTATATAACGCATTAACTTCTGTCATAAATGGCTTCCTACAGTATATCCACCAATCATGCCCCAGCAAATCTGCCCACCCCCAGTTCTCAACTAAAAAGCAATAAAAAATATTAAACTCAAGTACCTTTCTGTTCTGCAATTTCAGTACAGAAAAGAGGTCTTGATTGTGACCCTGACAGTTCCATCCTGGGCAATTGCCCCTTTACCACACCCGTGCTGCACCACTGGGGACTACTAAATAGTCAAGTCCAAAAAGTATCAATTTGAAACAATGTTGCATTTTCTGAGCAGCTAACAAAAGTACACATTAATAGGTGAGAGACAGTCTCACACACAGATCAGGCATAATTGACAAACTCATCCAGCTAGGTATCAACTCATTTATCATTAAATGGGTCACTAACTGGCTCACTATTAGAACCCATTTAGTCAAATAGGGGAATCCACCTCAAACAGCAGACCTGCAACCAGTGGTGTTTCACAGGGATCAGTCCTGGGACCTCTACTGTTTTCAATCTATTTCTCCAAAGTGCAAGCTAAAACTAAAGGTCTGTGGCTGACAAAGTTTGCTGATTACTGAAACTGGGTGCGCTCATAGAATCTCCAAATGATGTCAACATCCTACAAAAGGGGCTTACAGAAATGAATGACTGGTGACAAAGTCATGGCCTTAAATTCAAACCAAAAAATGCATTATCATCCCTTTTGGTAAGAGTGATGTTCCTGCTAAATACCACATCAATAACGACACCCTAAGTATGCACTCAGTGGTGAGATACCTGGGCACACAGGTTGACAACAACCTTACCTTTGATCACCATGTCTTCACAGTGGCAGAAAAGGCATTCTATACTGCTCATCTCATAAGTAAAGGCATTGCCTCCAGAAAAAAAAAGAAGTTATAACCTCCCTGTACTCTTCCCTCATCAGGTCAGCAATTAAGTACAGTGCCCCTTTTCGTATGTACCTTTCCAAGCACCTGCAATAATTGGAGAGACCAAAAGGTTTCTTGCAAGGAAAATTCAATGTCTTCAGAATCTGTCTTATGAGGACCATCTGAAATCATTGTCACTTTATATTCTGTTTCATACAGACTGCACAGAGGTGCTCTCTGCCTTGCATATAAGGCAATCTTTGACCCTGATTTACTGGAAATGCTGCATAGCCATAAGTCAAACAGTACATGGGTTACTCACTACAATGGCCTTAACCTGGTATGTCACATTAATAGAACCTGCTGGAGAGACAGATTTCTCTCCCAAAGGTTACCACACCTTTGGAAAAGACTCCTGCTTCATGCCAGGCAGAGCACCTCATTGGACCTCTTCAAACGCAATCTGGATGATTGGATGTGTAACAGTAAGTTCACCCCAGGGGTTCCTCCTATGTCCCTCTTGGACAGGGATGATAGGTGCTGATCATGAAAATAAGGGTAAAACATGACTAGGCTTGTAAGGGCCCTAGGGTCATTAGCCTAGTCATTTCCTATGATCCTATGATCTTATGATCTGGCTACGACCAGAATGAGTTCAGATTATGTGTAACTTTAAGAAAAAATCTTGAAAGGTCTCTAACTATCTTAACCAAAGCATAGCACATGGAGAGGCTTCTTAGCATTAATCAATGGTGATTTAGTTAAGATCTAGCTTCCTGATAATATTTCTTTGGCCGTAATAGTCACAAAAGCTTTCTGTGTTATGATTTAAGAATTGTAGCATCACTGTATGTGCAAACCACTGTGCATTGTAAGGATTATTTGCTTTCCCCCCACTGATCTGCAGCTATGAGATTAGCACAAAGTGAGTATATAGGTGTGCAGGAGGACTTTACCCCTGAAAAAATGCCATGCTCTCAATCATTTCTCATCAAGGAAATGCTGCTTGACCATTTGCGTCTCAATCAAGCATAGGGAAAGCTGTATAAAGGACAGCAAGCCACGATTATAGATTTTTGCTATCCACTCTCAATAGAATATAAATAGTACCTTAAAATGTAATACAAAATAATTAATTGGTTGACTCATACCTCTCAGCTGCTATGATTTAGGCATAACACCATGATTTTGGTTCTCGGATTTAGCCCTATTCCAACTAAAATGATGACATTCCTCTTAAAGTCAGACCTGTTTCTGGGTACATATTAAAAATACATAAACTAAGTCTATGCACAGATTCACTATCACTAAATGTATAGGGTCTGTATATAAAAATCTATGTTTGCAAAATAAATAAATGAATAAATTAAATTAAAAAAATAAGACATTGCTCATCTTTTTCCTATTGTTTTAAGGCCAATACTATGATTTGTAATGGCCATAGGTTGACAGGTATTTAGTAAAATGTGATTTCTGTTACTCACAAGTCTTTTTCAGGAGGTGGTTTGCAATAATGAATTTTTGAATCATGTATGTAGTTTAATATTTAAAAAAATGAATAAAAATATAGGATCAGCATCTCAAGACAAGATGTTTAAATACATATGGATTACATACAAGTTATCAAAAGACAACTTGTCAGACTGGAAAAAAAAACAGCTGATCAAAAATTAGCTGATTGATCATACCAGCTTTTTTACTGTTTGAAAATGTAATACAGTGGGAATTGGGGAATTCACACTTTTCCAACTGTAGTGCAGTATCGGAGTTGATATGGGGGTATGACCCCTTGCAACAAAATGTTTCATTTTTGATAGACTGCTAATCAACAAGTTGTGTTCATCATATGCTGAAACACCAGTGTTCTTCTTTAATGGTACAGGTAGTCAAATTATGCAATGGTCGAAGTTCATTAGCTCGATCATTAATAATTCCAGGGCTTTCTCGAATTTCTTTGAGTTTATACAACCCTGGGGTTAGCATATTTAATTTTCAGGATTTTGGGGACAGACTCTCCAAATCAGTGGTTGTAGGGACTGACACTTCCCGTGTAAAAGGTGTTTTTTTTTTTGCTTTTTCTTTGTAATCACAAATTTAACCTATTGGCTTACATTTGCAATTGCTGTTTTTAAGATTTTAGTGGCAATTAATGGTAATCACTAATGAGTTTTTTCAATATTCTGTCTTTCAATCAAACTCACTGGCAATTATTGATTATAAATTCATATAAAATATGTATATTGCTTATATGTTTATTACTCAATGCACTGTATTAATTGAATCATGTATTAAAAATTGTATCTTCCTATATCTGTCTGTTTGATCTTGTTTTGGATGTCATAATATTTGTTAGGTATTCTAATTATCTGCCTTATATGAAAAATAAGTATTTTTATACTATTGTTCCTGGCCAAAGGAAACTTACATCACGTGAATGATTAGAATTCTATGTTGCTTAAGCAGATTCCTTCTCTGCCTTTTTTAAAGTCCATGCCTATAGCTAAATTCCTTCAGCTACAGTGAGAGAGGAAGCTGATGCAAATTGTAGCTTTCTCATGTCTAAGTACGAAACATCTGGAGAGTTTCAAGTTATCCCAAGCTGCAGTATGCTCTGTTGTGTTCTTGACCTTTGAACTGCAGTACAACAACATTTAGAAAATATCTTCTTTTCAAACACAACAAATACCATCTGTGTCCTATGTTTGCTTTGAGTTTAAGATCAGTTACTCTTCAGGGATAAGGAGTGAAGCCCCAGAGAACAATAAATGAAACTAGATAAAAATTACAAATAAGTGAGAGAGAGGAAAATAATAACAAATGGTTAAAAGTTATCAGAGCCCAATAATGTATTATACATTATGTGTGACTGAGAATAGGTCACTGGTCAAAATGCATTAAACACAGATATATAAAAAGGCATATATTATAGTATTTATTGAGTACTACAAAGGAAATTAAAAGATGTATGAAAATGTGGGGCCACGACAATAAATATTCCTAAGTTATAAGGCCATCCTGGTCAACTAAAATGCTTTTCATAATTGTGGTATATTTCAATATTCTTACAAAAAAAACTTCCTCACTTTCCCTGCAAAATTTGCTGATGAAAAAAAGTATTATGCAATATTGTATTTACCTAGAAGGCTGTTACATTAAAAAAGTAGACATTACCTTTTCTGCATAAAAAAGTTCCTACATGGAATGTAAAATGCTTGTTGTTCCATTTATGAATAACAATGAAGTAAACTTAGAAATTAAAGTTACAGTAACAAATATTATAAAAAAATGTCAAAACTGATCAATTGCATATTGTCAAAATCATTTTTCTGATAGTAAAATCAAAGAACTACAGTTGGCCTAATGTCTTTTGTTTCCAAGTTTATGCAATCTTGAATATTTATTTTTTTTTACAGAAAGGTGTAATACCCAACAAGGATTGTAAAATAGGTGCCCCCCTATACAGACAGTTGCATCAGTACATTATTCTTGCTTTCAAAAACTTTATTTATATTTATTTGTTTATTTATATATTTATTTATTTTTGTACATGCAGCTAACTTACAATGCATTAAAATGGTATATATAACAGTTTTAACTGGAAACAAACTTTGATTTTGAATGAACTACAATGGTCAAAGTATTAAAATATTGAATACAATCGAGAGAACAATGATTAAGTATTACTGTATCTAAAATTCATCATTTAATATTTTCTTTATTTCAGTGATATAATTTTTTGTCCAATTATATTCAATACAGGTGAATTTAGACATTAGAATCCCCATATCCAAAAAAATAAACAAATGTTTATCACTTGCTTGCTGTCAGCAATTTGCAACTTGACTCCATAACTGGAGTACTATTGTTTATTGCGCATACCTTTTTTAGATCTTACAACATTGTATCTCTTAAATCAATGTTGCATTGTAGGCTATGTATATGTATGGGTCTACTTCTAGTGATCAAAAACCCATTTACCCAAAGACAACTTTACCAAGAAGGCAACACTGAACCATTACTTTACCAAACGATCCCACAGGGTAAGTATGCACTTGGCCGACATGGGGAAATTTGCCCTTTTACTCACTATAGTGGGATCCTGAAGTTGGAATATGAAGTTGGGGGGTGTGAGGGATGTAGCCTCCCACCTGGATGAGTTTGACATACTGCAATGTGTTTCCTTGTTCCATGTTGGTCCGGTGCATACTTGCCCTAAGAAAAAATCTGGTAGTGTGATCATTCAGTAAAGTAATGATTCAGTGTTGTCATCTCAGTAAAGTCATCTAAGAGTAAGTGAGCTTTCAATTATTAGAAGTAGAGTCATATGTATACATAGATATGTATATCTATATCACCTATCTACATATCTATATATATGTGTGTGTATATATATATATATATATATATATATATATATATATATATATATGTTACAATATATACACTATATACACACACGCACACACACATACACACACACACACACACACACACACACACACACACACACGTGTGTGTGTGTGTGTGTGTGTGTGTGTTTTATATATATATATATATATATATATATATATATATATATATGGTTTACTATTAAAATTTCAAAACAAACTCCATCAACTGTACTATTGTCGAACATGGAAGTTCAAAAACGGTAATATCGATGGCAAAAAAACAACCTAGGAATGGGTTTTAACATGGGTAGAGATAGGGGAGATGTTTGTAGTCTGAAATAACACTGAACACCTATCTCAACCCATGTTAAAACCCATTCCTAGGTTGTTTTTTTGTCATCCATATTACAGTTTTCGAAATTCCGTGTTCGACAATAGTACAGTCGACGGAGTTTGCTTCAAAATTTTAATAGTAAACCTATATATATATATATATATATATATATATATATATATATGGTTTACTATTAAAATTTCAAAACAAACTCCATCAACTGTACTATTGTCGAACATGGAAGTTCAAAAACGGTAATATCGATGGCAAAAAAACAACCTAGGAATGGGTTTTAACATGGGTAGAGATAGGGGAGATGTTTGTAGTCTGAAATAACACTGAACACCTATCTCAACCCATGTTAAAACCCGTTCCCAGGTTGTTTTTTTGTCATCCATATTACAGTTTTCGAAATTCCGAAATTCCGTGTTCGACAATAGTACAGTCGACGGAGTTTGCTTCAAAATTTTAATAGTAAACCTATATATATATATATATATATATATATATATATATATATATATATATATAGGTTCACAGGTAGGTACTAGGCTATCGACCCTGTAGCCTATATAAGCCTAGCCAAAAAGGTTCCCTAGCTTTCACCACCCAAGAAAGTTATTTTGCTGCTCCCCTGTCTAGCAGAGCCACAGAAGTGATCCCCAGGGTGAATTTCCTATTTCCCATCCAATTGTTGAGATTTTTCTTAAAGAGGGCTAATGAGGAGCTTTGCTTGACATGAATGGGTAGTTTGTTCCAAAGCATGGGAAGTCTCTGGGACAGCAATCTATCCCTCCAGCATGTTCTGTTTATTGTAGTGGTAAGGTTTAGGTCCCTATATATATATATATATATATATATATATATATATATATATATATATATATATATATATATGTATATATATATAGGTTCACAGGTAGGTACTAGGCTATCGACCCTGTAGCCTATATAAGCCTAGCCAAAAAGGTTCCCTAGCTTTCACCACCCAAGAAAGTTATTTTGCTGCTCCCCTGTCTAGCAGAGCCACAGAAGTGATCCCCAGGGTGAATTTCCTATTTCCCATCCAATTGTTGAGATTTTTCTTAAAGAGGGCTAATGAGGAGCTTTGCTTGACATGAATGGGTAGTTTGTTCCAAAGCATGGGAAGTCTCTGGGACAGCAATCTATCCCTCCAGCATGTTCTGTTTATTGTAGTGGTAAGGTTTAGGTCCCTGGAGCTTGTGGCTCAGAGGGATTGGGGTTTCTTTAAGTGCAGCATGTCCAATAGATTTGGGTTTGACCTGGCTTTGTATGTTAGGCAGAGGTTGCCTCTGAGTAGGTGATAAGTGATGGAGTAGAACTGGAGTTTTTTTAGATGGTCTGTATATGGCATCTGTTTGAGGCTGGTAATTCTCTTTGTGAGGTATTTCTGTGGCCTTTCTAGTTGTTGTAGATGTCTTGCGAGGTTCATGCCAAACGGGGAGTTATACTCTATAATGGGTCTGATGAAGGATGTGTAGAGAGGAACACTGACCTCTTTTTCCTGGAGGTGAACCCCTTTGTGATGAGGTGCGCCATGTAGAAGGATTTCCTGACTAATGTGACAATGTGATTATCAAAGGAAATACTATTGTCCACCTGCATCCCAAGGTCTCTTATCACACTTTCAGTGTTTAGTAGGCTACCTCCTATGTGGTAGTTCATGGGTACAGTGTTTTCCCAAAGGGGATGACAATGTACTCCTTGGCATTGAGCTTGAAGCTATGACTTTGACACCAAGCATCAATCTCAGTGAGGCCCCTTTGTAGAATTTCCACATCATTAGGCGATTCTATCATGGCACCTAGTTTATAGTTGTCTGCGAACTTCATTAGCCAAAAACATGCTGTATTAGCCTGGACTTCTGAGAAGTAACTGCCAGACAGGAAAGGGCACAGGACTGAGCCCTGTGGTACTACACTTATCACTGGTCTGAAGGTGGATTTGGAGTCAGCTACTTTCACTGTGTGGGTTCTGTCAGTGAGCTAGTTGACCACCCATCGTGTGACATAGGGATTTATGCTTAGTCTAGTGAGTTTATCTATAATTCCAGAGTGGGGGAAGGTGTCAAAAGCCTTGGCAAGGTCAAGATAGGCTGTGTGCACCACCTTACCCTTGTCCACGGCTCTGGTGACTGCTTCAAAGAAGTCAATTAGGTTTAGGAGACATGACCTACCTTTTACAAATCCAAACTGAGTGGGGTCCAGAATTTGGAGCTTACCTATGTCCTTGTTTATAAGCTCCAAGATGATACATAACATAGCCTTGTAGACCAGGCTCATCAGGCTAATGGGGAGTTAGTTGCTATGGTCGGTGGTGGCGCCCCTTTTGTGGAGTGGGATAACTGTCGCTGTGTGCCATTCAGTAGGCACAAAGCCTGAAGTGAGGCTTTGATTGAACATGGTACTTAGGTGGGGTGTCAGTTCGTTCTGTAGTTCATGCAGAACACAGCCTGGGATGTTGTCAGGTCCCATGGATGCTATGTTCTTGGCTTTGGAGAGTATGGTCTTTACTTGTGCAGCCGTGATTACAGGGGCTTTACATTCTTCCCGTATAGTGAGTAGCCCTTTGGAGAGTGAGGGGTGGTTGAAATTTGCACTAAACCTATCTGCCTGGATGTTGGCAAGATCAGTTGGTTCTGTATATCTAGTGCCATTGTGCTGTAGCTCAGAGCAGATCTGAGTGTCAACATTGAGATTCTTGACATAGCTGTAGAATGCTTTGTGGTTGCCTTTAGAATCAGTGGCAATTTTATTTTCAAAACTAGCTTTGGAGGATTTTATGAGGGATCTCAGCTTCTTACAGAGGCAGACTAGGAGTTCCTGCAATCAGGAAATTTTATTCTTTTTTGCAACAGCTTCTTCCTTCTGTTGTAGAGTTTGTTTATGGCAGGGGACCACCAGATTGGCTTCCTTTTTGTAGAGGATAGTGTCTTGGTTCTGTTGGGCATGGCACGATCCATGCACTCGTGTATGTGCTTATACAGTTCATTTGTATAGGATTCAGCAGTCATACCTCTATTTTCTGTCTGTATGGGTATTGAGAAGCTTGCCACTTCTGTCTTAAGAAGCATGAAGTTGGCTTTAGAGAAGTTTTTTTACAGTGGTTTCCTTAATGAAGGGTGGGGGCAGGATATTGATGTCTAGGGTGATTAGCTTGTGGTTAGATCTGACCACAGGAGTTGACCTTTGGTGTGAAACATCGGTTGCCTATATTGGTAATGTCCAGGTCCATGATATTGCTGCCCCTGGTGGGGGTATGGACAAGTTGATCTAGGGCATTGGAATTTATGAATTCCAGAAAGTGTTGAGCAAATGAGTTAGTACATGAGTAGTTTTCCCAGTTGATGGAAGGATAGTTGAAATCGCCCATTATATGGGTATTTGGTTGTACCTTAATATTACCCAGTATATCAAGAAATGTGGAGGGGTCATGCTGGCTTGCTGGGGCATCGTGAGGAATCTGTAACAAGCTACAACCTGGATTGCACTCTTGCCCAGTGTTGGTTGCACTTGGATAATTTTGGATGCATTATGTTGAGCAACTAGCCTGGAGGTGTGGATATCCTTAATGAATATGGACACGGGAAAATACAGGGAGATGACCCTTAGTCATGCCTGGATGGGTGCTTATTAATTTAAGTACTAAAAACTGATTTCCTCCTAACAAGTGAGGAAAGTTGAGTGCTGCAGTAATTTGTAGATTATTTAGTGCTTGCAACGAGTTTTGAACAAGTGCTGAACATAAGGAAACAGTTTTGAGTGCAAAAACTAGAAAACTGACTAGTTCTAAGGAAAGATTAGAAGAGCAGACTTTCTGGCACCAGGAATAGTTTAACCCTAGTTAAACGGTGCTGCAAGATGTGCAAAACTGCGCAAACACAGGTTTTTAAACAGAAAGATGAAAGTGACAGAAATAGTCGAAAATGGCCAGTAAAACTACAGATTCTGAACTGAAACCACTCCTCCAGTAACAGATAGGCTGTTCAAAGCTCACCACTCTCACTGATGAACAGAGAAGCTTCCTACTATAATATCTGGGCAATACAGAAACTACAAAACAGCCCAGAATTCAGCAAAATCTGAAAACCAGACTCTACTGGTTATAGATGGAGGTAAACAAGTAGAGAGATAAAATTTATTTATTTATTTTTTCAAAAATTAAAACAGATACAGCAAAACAAACACTTTTAAAGCAGAAAAATGGCTATCGCACTTGAGTGTGTAGCCCTCAACAGTTCAACAGTTGAAAAACATTTAAAAACGATCAAAGTGCAAGCCAGTATCAGAATTCAAAAAACAGTTTATATATATATATATATATATATATATATATATATATATATATATATATATATATATATATAAATATATGTACATGGGTCTATGTCAGATGATTGAGTTTTGAGAAACTCAAAATTCATATGGTCGACACATGATTGAGTTTCCAAAAACTCGAAAATCAAAAAATCTGAAAAAAATGCAAAAATCTACCTTTTTATGTTTTTCTAGGGGGGCAAGCCCCCCTATGCCCCCATAACCCCAGTAAATTATATATACCAACTCCAAGATCATACTATAGTGAGAAAAAGGGTAAATTTTCTGATCTGCAGTGTACTGTGATCTCCATTCAAAAGCATCAGATTTTCAAAAACTCGGTCACCTGATAGGGACCCATATATATATATATATATATATATATATATATATATATATATATATATATATATATATATATATATATATGGGTCTAATTCACTTCACTGAAAGTTCATTTCACTGAAACACATTTGACTGAGCACACTTTACTGAAAGTTCACTTTACTGAAAACTCATTTGACTGAAATTCATTTTGTTGAAAGGTATATGCTCTTTTTCCCATTGTAATGCAATCCTGGAGTTAGTATATATAGTAAGGGGGGTGTGGGGGGGCACAGCCTCCCACAATGGGGGGTGTGGGGGGCATAGCCTCCCATATAGTTTGGGTATATATTGTCTTCTAAAAAGAGTTATTCATTGGAGTTGTAAGTATCCATGTGTATGGTTTAAAATATATAAAATAGGTGGGGGGGCTATGTCCCCCTCACGCCCCCTTATTATATGTGTGCTTGGCCAACAGATGTTTTTGACCACATATGATCAACTAAGCAGCTAGTCTACAGGTGTCCGCACTTGCAAATTTTTTGAGGTTGGGGAATATGTCCTTACCCTATGTTTTTGCAGTCTAAGAATTAGACTATATAATTTGCAAGGAATGGGAGGGGAGTGCACAGCAGAAAGAGGAAATGTTTATTTATTTATTTATTTTAAATTTTGCATGTGCTGAGGCAGTTTCTTGGCCCATACATAGAGGCATGCTCACTTTGGCATTTTTGATGTTTTTCATTCATGTGTTGCAAGTCAAAATTGGCTATATTCAATCTTCAGTCTTTTCTCTGATTTTGTATATGCAGGGATCAGGAATGGCCATGCAGACGACCCTTCAGAAACAAATGTTTTGCAGTCTTTTGTATAGTTTTATAGTATAATTTCCCAACTTGATGATTCTGTGTACTTTTGATGTTTGTGTTGCAATGTTTTGTATCTCATCCAAAAAAATTACAATGATCCATTACAGATCATGTAGACACATACAACATATCATCTGTAACATAAACTAGACTGTTGGCTTGTTTTAATCTTGTCTGGAGAATAATTTTAAACAGCCAGTATGGCATTATTTATTCAAAATGAACGTCAGAATGTCAATAAGTAATGGTTTTGATAGGATCTTGTAAATCACAGAATGAAATGAAAGCAAAATAATGGAAGGTATTTGATTTATGATCAGGAAACTAATGGATGTGTAGTAAGACTTCACTTTTGAAGATCATTTCAAGACAGTTAAAAAATTCAGCAGCTCACAGGAAGTTCCTGGGTCGGAATTGTATTAAAATGAAGTATGTGTGCAATGGTAAATATACCATTCAAAATACATTGTTGGGCTATTTTCTCCTGAAAGATACAATGGAAATACATTAATATATGGGTATGAATGAGATTGTCATTTTAATACACATTTGATACTAAACAACTGATCAGGGACTATGAATGAATAATAGAATATCACTGAACAAAAAAAGAGAAATATCTATTGTCAAAAGTTAAATGAAATGGGAGTATGAGAGGGCCAGTAAAGGGGGAAGTTTATTTGTGTTACAGTATAATAGAGAAGAAAGTGGAAAGAAAACAAATTACCTTGAGCAACTGGAGATTCATGTCACTCTGTAAGGAAAATGAGATGTAAGTAGTGAACACAGAAAGTGGAAGCATGGGAAGTGTACATTTTAAAATTAAGCATTTAACATATTTACTTATGCAATTTCATTTGAAGACTACATTAAGACAAAGGAAAGTGAAAGCTAGAGAAGACACAGTAGGATACCGACACATGATTTATTTGATAACAGCACAGAAGTATTAATCTGCCCAGGTGTCTGTTAGTGAGTGAAATGAACAGTCTCATGGGATTGGTTTGGTTTTCTTTTCTAATCTGAACAAAAGTCATATCACCATTGTAATCATCATCCATGGACACTGGTGTTAAAAAGAATAGACCTATGTATATAGCTATGCAGTAAGTTTTTGCTGACATATAGAATTACAATTAGGTCACTGTTCATAACCAGTTTGTTTTATGGTTCAAGAAAATCATTTGAGGAAAGAGTAAAGACAATACATATAGCTACTTCCAATGTTTGTATTAGTTAATCCTTAAGAATAGTTAACTTCCCATGGCAATCCAGTTAATTGCACTATGCCACCCCATTCTGCAGAGGCATATGTTTTGGGATTATTAATGCAACCTCTAACTAAACTGGCATATTTTGCTTCCTTATGACAACGATTTGAAGCATAGCTCTTAAGTAACACGTTATAAGGTATATCCCTTAGACCTCAGAAACTTTCTGTGCTACAGGAACATCATTTTTAAGAGCTCCTTATCAAAACTACAAAATGTGTATTTGCAAGTCTTGCAACTATGAAAAGTAAGCAAGTATTGCCAAAGAAATACAGCAAATATTGAAACTCACTGTAATGTCATTAATGTGTTTTTACTCTCAAACCCCCAAATAAGAGCCCTATACTCCTGTTACTTGTTTAATTCCAAGATACCTGCACCTCAGAGTAAGATGAATATCCTGAGATTCTGCAACATTACACAGTATATTGCCACACTCAAGCACATTGTTTTGCAGATTGCATTTACAGTCCAGGAAATTTTAGTGAAAATTCAAATTTTAAACCATAATTTATTATAATTTATGATGTTTAGTAGTCTTTAATATAAGTCATTATTACACTTAATTTCAGCATGTTCTGTATTGACAGATTCAATTTTCATTATCTGTCACACATTTTGCCTTCTTGCGACATACAGTATCGCATATTTTGGCTCAGACAGTGGTCTACCGGTAAGTACAAAAAGCTTACATCTCAGCAGAAGCTGCTTGTTCTTAGCATCACCTGTTTGTCCAGTACTTAGTTCTGAGACATTCCACGGGATTCAGGAAGCTGTTTTTTCCATGAAAGAACAGTGTAGGAGCTCCAGCACAGAAAATGGCCGCAGAGTGATTCGCAATAGTACCGTTTTTACATGCACGAGTGGCCCTATACTGTTCCAGCATGGAAAACTGGCAAATATGCAAATCACCTAATTTGCTGGTGAAATACATGCAAATGAGGTGATTTAGTGATTCATCAAGCTGGCAGGTCTCATTCTAGAACAGTGTCAGTGCAGAAATGTATTCAGAAAATAAGAGTATATTTCTGCAACTGACAAAACGGAGGCATGACAGCTTCTGAAAAAGCATGTATTATGTACATTAGACATGCCAATGCACAAATATAAGTCCATTGGCATTAAAAAGTGATTAATTATTATGAAAATTAAACTTTTTTTGGGCCAATCTCGGATGTTTAAGCATAGGGCAGCGGTGTGCAAACAGGATTGGGCCAGAAATAAAAAAAAAAAAAAAAAAATGGGAAAATTCAATTTTAAGTTAAATCTGCATTTTGCCATTATAGTCAATGGCATGCAGAATGTAAACAATACCATGGAGCACTGGTTGTCAATGGGAAAGGGTCCGTTTTAGTGCAGTAACTAATGACCTACACACTGGGGTACGCAAACGAGGGGAGTTATACTGAATCACATATTTCTTCAAAGTGTCAGCTTGTACCTAACCATGAAGATGCAGCAATACAATAATACAAGTCTAAGAGCTGAACGATTTCATAAGGGGGTGTGTCATGCCTGCTGTAAGCTCATTGGAGCTCTGTGGCCCATGTTTGCCCATAGCTAAGCACAGCTAAGGAAGGAGGTGTGTCAGATGTATCTCAACAGTGTGTACATAGCCTAAATGGGTTTTACACATGAAAAAAAAAGGAAATGGCAGAACTGTTTACATTTCAGCACTGGGCATGCGTGGTATGCCTTGGGGCTTAAATAGAGAGGAAATGGGAAGGGGAAACAGCAGTAGGAAGGCAATCAAGGAGAACTAGCATAGCTGGCAGGTGGAATGTATCAGAATCAGCTAATTACAGATACAGCAGCCCAGCACACTACTATAAACTATACAAACACCCTACAGACTATTTTTTCCCACAAACCCTACACCACCAGTATACACACAGACGGGGGATGTTTAAGTGGCAAAACTAACTAAAAATGTTAGAGGATGCTGCTGCTTTACTCCATCAATATGTGCTAGAGACTGAGGGTGATGAGGAGGAGAATGCTGACAACCAACCCACAGTGAGGAGCAAGAGAAGAGTGTACAGACCCAGGGTAACCTACCAGGGCCTACATGAGCTGGAGATAGTGGAGCACTATAGGGTGGACATGGACATTCTAAAGCAAATCATTGAGCTGTGCCGGCCATGCCTCACACACAGAGCTAACAGAGGGGAACCCATCCCAGTGGATACCAAGGTATGTGTAGGCTTAAGAATACTACCCACAGGTACCTTCCAAAGACCAACTGGGGATATCATGGTGGTCTCACAGGCATCAGCATCCAGGGTACTCCACCTGTTCCTGGATGCCATGACATCACATGCCAATGAGTAAATATATTTCCCCACCACCCGTGAGGCATAGACCAGAAGTATGCATCTCTTCCACTGTATAGCAGAATACCCTGAGGTAGTTGGTGCTAAAGTCTGCACGCACATCTACATCAAAGCACCACCCGGCGAGCGGGGTAGGGTCTACATAAACCACAAGGGCTTTCCCTCCATCAACTATTAGGTTGTTTGCGATGCTCAGGGCATTAACCTGAACATGTGTGCTAGCAGCCCTGGAAGCTATCATGACTCCCACATCTGGCTTTGCTCACAGCTGTATCAGGAGTTTGCCAGGGGGACATCCCATATGGCCATCTAGTGGGGAATGCTGGCTATGCACTGGAGCTGTGGCTGATGAATTCCATCAGAAATGCACACACACCCGAACAAGAACACCATAATAAGGCACGCGCACAGACCAGGATCATTGTAGAGAGTGTGTTTGGGATGCTGAAGTCACGGTTCGGCTGCCTTGACACATCTGGTTAAGCCTTGCAGTACTCTCCAGCTACATGTACACAAATGTTCATAGTATGCACCATACTACACAATATAATCCTGCGGAAACAGCTGCAGCAGGATTAGCACGTGGCAGGACCACGCAGCCCCCCACCATTGCCAAGGCCAGCACAGGCATAAAGGGACTCAGAGGAGGAACATCCTGAACCTGCCCTTGTAGGCAGAAGAAGGTGTGCCCAGTATACCCATGCCTTGGCAAAGAGGCAATGCATAGCACACACACTGACACTGTAGGGACCCAGGGACTTATATCTCTCTCCGACTTGCACATACAATAAAAGGGATGCCAAACATAACACTACCTGTGCTTTACCATGTATAGAGAGTGTACTACATGCATCCAACATAGTCAGCCCTCCAGCACCATCCTCAAAACTGGCCCAGCAACAAGGTAAGTCACCCTTCCTATCAATTACTGAATGGAGTAGTATGTTCTCATAGTTGTATGTATGATAAGGATGCAAGCATGCAAGGGAATTGGGTGGCTGAATGGGATAGCAGCAGACAGCTGACAGCTATATCGGACAGCAGGAAATCCATAACAAATACTGGTGTCAACATACTAGGCAGTACTAAACAAGATGACAACTCCCACCGCAGTACATGTGATGGCCCAAATAACTGTGGGTGTCAAAAGGTCACACACATGGATGTCAGTGAGGGTCACATACCCACCACCACCCTCACCCAGCAGGACAGGTGTAGATGAACATAAAGAAAGGCCAGGCTAAGGCCCTCAAATGATAGCAATGGTGAACAGACCCCCACCAGACCTACACAGACATACTACAACATGTCTGACAGTTGTATTTTACTTCTGAAGTTAAGAAATCTGAAACTGAAATTTATGCCATTAAGATCTAACATGTGTACTCTACTGGTGTGCCTCCTTTCTGTATGATAGGTCACAATACAATATGAAATGGAAGCCAACAGAGTAATCTAAATACCAGTACAGTCAGTGCAAATGTTTAAAGTCTTCAGGTGTGCACTTCCCTCCCCCACAATCCCATGTAATAATGCAGTAACATATACGTTTGTGGAGTAATATCACTGGAGCACAGATTGCCAGAGCTGTCCCAATCAACATTGTTGCATGTGTACAATATGCAGGGGTCAATGTGGTAAGTTTGTTGTGTGTTAATATTGCCTGGAAGTGGTCAGCATGTGGGCCTGGATGGTTGTGTCTCAGTGGCCTAGGTACAGTACAGTGGTGAACAGGGCCATGTTCCAACAACTGCACTGCTAACCACACTGCTTTTCAGCTGCACCCATGTCAGCAGTTGTACATACTCACTGTATAGATGTCAATATCTGTCACCATCGGAAAGCTGGACATGCCATACATAGAAACAGCACACAGGTAGAAGTAACCTACACAGAGTGCATATAAAATAGCTGTCAACTGCACACAAGTTTGGAATTATACATAGAGGTTAGCATCACATTAGTTGTCCATCTAGTATTGAATACTGGTAGTCTAGCCAATCACTGGCAGACCACAAAAGGCACAGTTATAAAGTAATGACAGGCTGCCCATGTCCACACACAAACCAGCATAAGGGGAATGTCCCAGGTATATTTGTGAGTCAGGTGCAAGTAGCTTCCATATCACACATGCACCCAGCTCATCCCACCATCAGCCACAGGTTTATCACAGGTCATATCTTTTCTGTAGGGAATGAGTACAGCATGAACCCATCTCTGTATGGGAATACATACATGATGCTGCATGCTGAATAGGTGTCCAATGCAGGTATGTATCTAGCTGTAAACAGCAACCTGACCACATCCAGACCCGTGGATCAGTATGAACAGGAAGGACTGACAGGAACACCTCAACCACTTACCACTGTCACCCAGGGTAATCCACTGGCTTGCAGCTTGGGAACATATGACAGACAGAATGCACTGGCCTGCTACAGATGGCCTGCAGCACTCTCAAATTGCCTACAGTCCTCTGGCAAAGGCCCATGCCTCACCTATAGTGCCAATGTATGGAATGACATGGGGTCCTAACTAATAACCTAACACAATAAACAGAACACAAATGCATGGCCATGTTGACAAATGCCAGTAGCATGCCTCTCCATGTCCTACTGCAAGGACTGTGGACCAGGCCATAAATACTACTGGGATAAAGGCCCAACTATAGGGATACCTCTGAGATATTGCTTAATGTTAGGAAAAGGAGAGAATAACAGAGGGGGGGGGGTGTAGAAGCAAGGATGTCATGGAGTGTGTGAAGTCAGAAACTCTAATGTTCATCCATACTACCCCCTGACTGCAAACCCATGAATGTATAGCCACAAAACTGTTTGTAAACAACAATGTGAAGGTAAACTGACCAGATATATGAGTCTTGCCTCTGGATAACCTGGGTGAATCTGTACAGCTGAGGGGTATGGCCCCAGCAGGATATGGCCATTCTGTTAAGTTGAGAAAAGCACAAGAAGGGATCCCCTGCCAGCATACTAACAAGGTGCTGGACCATTTATATAGAATTATTGTCTGTAGCTACCCCTCCACAATGGCAGGAGTGTGCCAGAATGTGTAATCTATGCCTCAGAATATTAGTCTCAGCTTCATTCATCTTGTATTTCCCTGGTAAATAACTGTAAGCAAAGAATGATAACTGTCAGTAGTTGATGACATGATACATCACAGTGTAAAAAAAGAAGTTATGGACTCACCATAACGTCCCATGTGAGTTGTTCATTTCGATTTCATTTTCACTGATGGGTTCAGAGCCGATCCTCAGCTCCGACTCAGCCAAATGCTAAAGCTCGTGGTGTTCAACCAGCTCATGGCCTACTCCCAATCCCATGATGCATTGGTACTCCCCTCAGATCTTGTTTGCTACCAACTAAATACACCAAAATTAACTCCAAAGAGTTAAAAACCACAAACAAAACAAGAAGGTGAGTTCAACAAACCACAGGAAGCCGAAGTGGAATCCAAAAAAATCTTTTACTGGAAACTTGTTAGCGCTGTTATGATATCCAAACACTTCTTCAGACAAGTTTTTTACATTTTCAACCACAATTTAAATATACGTCTCTATTACCACATTTGCTTAAGAAACAATTAACCCAATTTTTCAATTAGTTGAATCCTGCCCTAATACAGCATTTAAGTAATACAGCATTTAAGTTTTTAATAGGGCAGGATTCAACTAATTGAAAAATTAGGTTAATTGTTTCTTAAGCAAATGTGGTAATAGAGACGTATATTTAAATTGTGGTTGAAAATGTAAAAAACTTGTCTGAAGAAGTGTTTGGATATCATAACCTAAAGCTAACAAGTTTCCAGTAAAAGATTTTTTTGGATTCCACTTCGGCTTCCTGTGGTTTGTTGAACTCACCTTCTTGTTTTGCTACCAACTAAGCTAACTAGATATGTTCCCCCCAAAAAATGTAGTATCCAAGGATACACTAGATAACACTATGGTGAGTACATAACTTCTTTATGTGAAGTTTTTCTATCTCGCCTTCATTCTCACTGATGGGTTAGCATCCCAAGCACCATCTTTCTCTGGTGGCTTACGGGCAGTGTTGTGCTAGTTACTTATAAAAGTAATAATTTACTATCCCTAGTTACTTTTAAGTGAAAGTAATATATTACTATTACTTATTACTTTTCTAATAAAGTAATATATTACTATTACTAGTTACTAACTAAAGTAACTAGCTACGTTTGAGTTACTTTCGCATAAGTATAGTTTATCAATTGTCATATTCTCATTTATTCACACGTTACTTGTGTTTAAGGAATACATGCTTACTGCACATGAATGAGTGTATTATTAAAGCTGTACACGCACCATATTACAATAAAGATAAATAGCATTTTACAGTTTACAAAGTCCCACAGACCAGTGTTTATAGTCAGCCACAATTTAATACTTAAACTGAAATACACACATCCAGCAACACAAGACCCATAACAAGTTACAACCCATCAAGTTTTAAACAACATACATTAGGCTAATCTGCTAATCTGATAAAAGTGATGCGAGGACAAAGGTCTAGCAAGACTACTATCATAACAAAGTCAACCAAAATATCACTATATATAACTATTTACATCACAATGACTAAACAATCACTACACATTTTTGTTGGCTCAGAGAAGGAGCAACTTTTCAAAGTGTTTGCCGGTGAGTCTATTTCTTCTTGCAGTCAGCACTTGTCCACCAAGACTGAACAGGCATTCAACAAGTGCACTAGATGGCAGAGGTGTATTAGTGTTCAGAAATATCTTCTTGACTATAGGGTAACTCTTGAGAGAAGATATTTTTCTGGAAGGGTTAGCCAGATACATTTCCATCTGAGAAGACATACTGACACTGGCTGCTGTCGATTCTTTGAAGATGAAGAAATTGTCTTCAGCAGTTAGTGCAGAAGCTTCAGATGACCCATGCTCAGGTTGATCCAGTTTCTTCATGGCATCAAGGAGCAGTGCCTTCCCTCTGAGTTTCTACACTTCACTCTCCATCCATCTCAAATGGAACTGCGGATGCACTATGCTAGCCAGAATGAGCTCTTCTCACTACAGAAGGTGATCAAACTGAGCCTCAATGCCTTTAAGAAGAGCATCGACTAGTGGCACAATGAGCTTCACAGACTGCCTGACTTCAGGCAACTTGTTTTTCAAGCACGTAATGGTGGTGATCAGGATTCCCATGAAGCATTTCAGCTCCAACTGCAGGATGTCCAGAGCCATTGCCAGAGGCTGCATTGCTTGCACAATCTCAGCAACAAAGGTCATTTTAGCAGACCTGAATATGGCAATTCCAATCTCTTCATATATCTTATTCAGCAAGCCTTCACCCTGAGTTGCAATGCGGTGAATTCTCTCCATCGCATAGAAAGTGGAATTCCATCGTGCCACATTGGAAACAATCAATGCCAGATCACACTTATTGTGAACCACCTCAGCAGCTTGGGTGCTGTGACTAGACTTGTTCCAAGCAGCATAGCATTTGGCCATGGTGCTTTGCATGATCTTTTTATATTGTGCATCATCACAAGCAGATTCAGCATCATGCACAGCAACTAGATTCAATGTATGTGCTGCACATCTCAGATGGGGAGGCAGTGAATAGGTGCTCTCATTTTGCCCTGACTGACTCAGCATGGCTGTCACACTGTTGTAAATCACTTCACCATCGCCATCATCATCCACATCTTGGGATAGAATGCCTGTAATCTGAGATCTCTCACATTCTGTGAAGACATTGAAAGTCTTTACTATAAAACTGCTGCCATTGTCAGTAATTGTCGCACACACCTTTTGATCTGTCTTGTACTTGTGAATGCTGTCAAGAGTTGATGCTATGAGATCGTATGTATGCCGTCCCTGTATTCTGCAGCATGACAAAGTATCTGACTTTTGTTGAAGTGTGTCACAGTCGATCCAGTGGGCAGTGACACCAAAGAAACTATGATTCAGATGGGTCCAAATGTCAGCTGTAGTACAAACAGTTGAAACACTTGCTAAAGTTTCCATCAGATTTTCCTTCATATCACTGAACTGTTACTCCACCTGTTCAACAAGAGTTTTCCTGCTCATGACCACCTTTCCTGGCTGCAGGCCAGTTACAAAGTTGATGAAGGATGGCTGCTCGACAACACTCAAACACTGCATGTCATTCACCACAAAGTCAGTGATCAAACAATCCACCTTGGACTGAGTGACATGACCAGAACCAATGAATGCTGCAATAGACGGCTGTGTCAATAATTTTTTGTTTGACTTGTCAGGCCCGGAATCAACTGCTTTCCTTTGCAGACTATTTAGCTTTCCAAGTACGATAGGATGTGATGTCTGAAGATGCTTTTTTAAATCCGATATACTGAATGCTGAAGTTCTGTAGGTCTTATTTGTCGGTGGACATAGCTTACATTTCACATCAATGTTTTTTTTATCGTTTGCAATTAGGTCAAAGAATTCTGTGTAAATGGATCATTCAAATGAATTTCAACTTTCCATGTCTGAGTGAAAGCACTAAGCAGAAAAATAAACTGATATGCATGGAATATCTATATATTGCAAATATTTTATTTCATAATCTCTGTCAAAATGTGGCTCTGATCGGCTGATGCTTAAAATAAAGTGACTGCCAGAAATACAAAAAAAAAAAAAAAGAAAATGTTAACTGTATAGAACTATTTTTTTTTAACATGAACCTATAGTGAATGCATTTTCTAAGTTTTCTTTAATAGCTGAATAAAACAGATTTTGTATCAGAAACACCTAAATAGTATGTAGAGCAGCATAAACAACTGAAATGCTGCAAGAGGAAGCTGTTATGTTAGAAAAAAAAGTGAAGCCCTGTCCTTTGCACTGGCTATGGGTATGGTTTCTCCTGCAAAAAATTATTTCTATAAAAAAAGTCCCTCTTTGGGCATTTAAAAAGGTGGCAAACCCATTACTTAGTTACTCTGCCTGTAGCCTCAGTTTCAAAAATATGTCTACATGTAACCAAATATCCAAATTCTTTTGCCCTAAGGAATGTATGATGTTTAATTAACACAATATATATTACAGCAACTATATTACCAGTAAAGCAGATCAAAGATGGCCATACACAGTAAAAGCCACCTTTATTGTACCACTTCAAATCACTAGTGGCCATTTTCTTCCATCAAGACATGCAGTGGAGGAATTCAACTGCCTGTCACCAGCAGGGAGTAAAATAACAATGCAATAATTCTTTAAATGGCTTTTCTGCTGGACTTTGTTGTTTTAAATAACTAAGTATTCCACACACAATAGAGTTTGTGCCATCGCTGCAGTATTTGAGTTTTCTGCCCCTCCCCTTCACAAAATAAAATATGCCTTTTGTAGGGATTTTTCCAATCATAGTACCTGGCTGTCAGTTCACAAACATTTAAAACTTAAAAGAGAAGACAAGTGCTCCTGATTATGTGGAACGCTTTGCATTCAACCATAAATAAACCCACTGTTCTGCAATGAACAGCTTTGGCTCCGCTACACAGCTTTTGATTAGTTCATATACCACAATTGCTGCCAATCAGAGTTCCCCTAGAGCAACCCTTCCTGTGGCAACCCCCCCCCCCCTCCAAAAGCAGCTTCCTACCCAGCCATTCGAGTGTTCCATTACTTGGCTATCTCTCCCCAGTTACCATCAACATTGTTCAAACCTGTCAGTGTGCATACTGCTTTCTTAAGTCAATGATTACAGATGTTGAACTAAAATAGCACAAACACCGATAGCCATTTGCTAAACCAACAACACAGTCCCATAATGAAAATAGACTTAGCATGACCAGTAAACTTCTCTGCCCTTGAAAGTCACATTAATTGAAATGGCATTAAAACTCACATTCAAAGAAAATTCATCTAGCCAGTGGAGGATTATGTTTACCTTTGGGCTGTTTTCAAACCATAGACTCCTTGTGCACATTTTTAGGGATGTGCATACATGTATGTGTTCTTTGATTCACCTTCCTGATTCTATTAAATGATATTTCTTGTATAATACAGCACCACTTGTTAGAATGTGTTTCAGATTTGTAGTTTTGAACATTGTTTCAGTAAGTAATGTATGAACCAATAATGACAAAACTACCCATTTCAGAAAATTTCAACCATAAAAGGCCACTCAAACATACACCCACACCCACATGCACACCCACACACACCCCAACACACACACACACACACACACACACACACACACACACACACACATGCACGCATAAGCCATAGCATTACAGATTTTACACTGATGTCAGCAAATCCAGTCAATACATTATTTGTGCTATTCCTGCTAACCAGATCAGAGACTGCTGTTAATAGTGATCAAACAACAGCACAGGTAAGTAACTTATATTCACAGAAGGCATCAGTACCCAACAATAATATCCACTTTATTGTGTGCATCTCAGATGGTCCACTATGGTAATTAATACATAAATTAATTAAAAGCAGCATTAATAAAGTATTTAATATCACTTCACACAATTAAACACTAGTCTTACAAAGCTAGATCAGTGACAGACAGGAGGTTAGTTACTTTCATCCATGCATAGCTCCCACCCCAAGCCAGCAGTCATAGCCACTTATGTGCACCTTTCAAAATTTGATTATGGTACAGTAAGGTCATCATTTCTTATTTCGGCTTTGTCCCAGACAGGTACCACACATTAAAAGTATTCCAGGTTGTTTCATGTAAATCCCATTATTTCTGCAAAGCCAGAACAATGGCAGCAGACAATTAGCTATACAAAATCTGAAACTCAAAAGTTGTTATTTAGTTACTGCAATCCTCAATGACTTACCAGAAAGCCATATATTTTATGAGGAAATACATCCTCAACTACTTTGCTCAAAAACCCTGGAGAAAGTCAAAGAGCAGTGGGTGGAACAAAGCCCACAGATCAGGGATAATTTCTAAATATTGTTAGTTTATTTATAGCCTTAGTGCAGCAGTTTGCATCAACATGCACTTTCAGGACAGTAAGAGGCATAACACTCTAACATCTTGCATTAGTGACAGACTGTAATCCCCAAGTGATTTACCAGGAAATCAAAAATTCTACAGAGGACAAGATGAAAATATGAGACATATCAGGGCAGTTGAAAGGCTGATGGGGAAGAAATCAATGAACATTTCCTAAAAATGGAGCAACAGGAAGTTTTAAGCATTTGACTGATTGCATGTTAGGGTTAAAATAATAGTTACCTGTAAAGCCTACACAGAATGGCAAGGAATAAAAAGACTGGTGACCTTCACAATATTAGAGCTGCTGGTTATAATGACAGGTAAGGTAGGGAATGAACAGACAGTAGATGGCTAAGGGTAGAAGAATGGATGATTTACAGAGAGGAAAGGTACTGGGTGGCCATAATAAGCAGGCAGAAGTCTGAATTTGGGAATATTAAGGTGGATGGGAGTAAGTGAGGCCATTATATTTTTCAGTAGTACAGACTGTACTCCATGAAGCCAGGGATGTAGATCAGAGTCCCAATTAAATCTAGTTCTGTAGTAGTGATAAATTTATAGGGATAAATAAAACTATGCAGCTCATACCTCTCAGCTGACACGGATTTTGCACAATGCCCCAGATGTTGTCTTATATTTTTGCCGTATCCCTCATAATTTTTTTTATTTTCTTGTAAATCATAGAGCATTGCAATAAAACAGTAATGCCAGACATTAGAGTTTCATTGTTCATATTGTTAAGAAAATGTAAATTGATGTAAAACTTGTTGTTTTATTAAGTGTATAGAATCATGTTTAAAATTTTTCAATGATTTTGGGTCCTTGATTCTAGAGCAAAGAAAGTGAGAGCTTATGTGCATCTGTCTGATGAACTAGGAAGAAGGAAGGTGCAGGCTAGGAAAGGTATGAGTTATATATGTATAGCAATGACAGGTAAAAGAAGGTATTATGAGATAAACAGTAAAATATTATACAGGAGTAATTATTTTCTGTCCTGCTGACCATTATTTTGCCACTGACTTCCAATGAAATATGACATAAAGCATCAGCTGATCACTGTTATCAGGGAGATGCAAGTGATTAAACATATTTAGTGAGCAATTAAAATTAAATTTAAAAAATTTTGAATGTGGTGTGTGGTGATGACATTCTTAATGTTTAAATGAGCAACCCAAAAATTTACAGAGGCAATCGGTTTTAGGTCCTCATGAAGTGTAATATTTAATTTCTAAATACCTTCTTGACTCTCACTGCATTAATATAAGATTATTAGAACCTTACATTAGATGTAATGTTTTTATCCATGTCTATTCTTGTTCCATCTTTTACTCTACCCAGTCATCATTATCTAGCTATATTTGTTAGCAGCTCAGATCAGACATTAGCAATGTGTCACCTCAGTCATCCATTGAAGTACCAACAGTCCCCTAATTATCTCTCCCTCTTTGTCTCTTTCTCTTTCTCTCCCTCTTTCTCTCTGTCACTCTTTTGTCTCTTGTTTACCTTACTGATATCATTCTATAAAGTGGAATCAGCAGAACTGGCCATCTCTTTGCAACATATAAGTCCACTCTGCCAACAGGCAGTCTTATATATTCATTTGATATAGTGATACACCCATTTGGGCAGAATAGCCAATAGGAAAATAAAATATTTAGCCTCCAAGAAAAATATACCCTTCCCTTCTTCTCATTCTCCTTCTTCTTTGATAAATGTATTTCCAGTGTTTGTACTTTGATGCTAAGTTACTGCTTTCAGGTCTTACCCTTCCACTACTGGCACTCTGTCTCTACAACCAGCTTTCACCTTACTTCTATCATTCACTTGTGGCAACAATATATAATTTGCCTATATATTTCTGAACCAATAACAGCTCAATTGGATAAGCAAATGTGACACTGCTGTTCATAACATAGTAATCTCTAGTAATTCAATAGATGTTTAAATTCCATTATTTGGCTGTTGTTTTATGTAACATAATTTGTCATATCAGACAACAAGATCCCTTTCCTGATAGCTTGCTATTTCATCTCAGTATTCCTTAATCCTTGAATAGTTCATCTTCCCTTTAGTGAGTCATCAGTGACTGCTTTAATATTATCATTCCAACAGTGCTAGTCACCAGCCCTTTGGGACAGATAGACAAAGCCCTGGCTGTACCCCAGATGAAATGTGTTCGGCTAGTGGTATTGTCACTGGAGGATCAGGTATGTACAGATGGAAGTGAAAGGTCAATGCAGGCTTGACAATCCTGGGGTTAGGGAGGCAGCTCAACTTGCTGCACTGATAGCACCTCTGAGAATGCAGGAGTATCACGTGCAGCATTTCCAATATGTGTGTGCTAAAAGTGGTAATATTAATCAAGCATGTAGATGACACAAATATTAACTGTAAAAACATTCATAGAAAGATACTATAAAACTGTTGAAAGAAAGTCAAATATAACTGGTATTCTAAAAAAGTAAATAAAACAAATTTATATAATTTGGCAATGTATTACCCATACTGCCAGTGGTGTACCACTTGAATGAGATGTGGCTCCTACACAAGAGCTTACATGCACCTCCCAAGGCCAGTGATTGAGGAGCTTGCAAACTGCTGAGGGAGGCATAGGACATCACACAGGATCTGGAGATTGGCCTACTTCCTAGCACCCAACTCTTGCCTTCAACAGTGAATGAATGATTCAGAGAACTGTCACTCAGGTGGAGGAATGAATGAGTCAGTTGGGTACAGGAAGGGCAGTCACTGTTCTGATTCTGAGAGCTAGAAAAAAATGGAACTTAAAACTTTTATATTTATGTTTATCCTTTAAAATTAACAATGAAATAAACAGTATATGTTTACTAGGATGCATATTCACAAGCTTCTCAATAGAAAAGAGAAAAAAAATTGCTGTTAGCATACTGTTTGCAAGAACTAATATTAACATGTCAATCTTAACATTTAAAAACACCCTTAAAATGTTTAAAGTCAGAAATATTTTATAACTAAACAATTACATTATATAACTAATAAAAGAAATAGCTTATGGGTTTCTAAATTATCAGTTTAAATAACATGTATCTGTTATTTTACTCACTTTAACTTGTAATGCCAAGTAGTATTTCTCTTTAGATGATTTGCCATTCAAACTCATGACATTCTGATATGTAATGAATGCTTCACCTTTTTCTTCATATGCCACACACATTTACTTTTTATATTTTCAGTCCAACAGTACCAGACATTTTTATATTTTTATTCTTTGAAATTAACTGATAAAGAGGTTGTGTAAATGTCCTAACACTTGTAGGCTTAATCTTATTAGTGGGTAAAAACACAGAGAAATTTATTTTTAACATAACACTTGCATGAATGTTTAAAGATGAACCTTAATATTTGAAAAAAAACTCTGAAAAGTGTTTCAAGTCTCTAAGAGCATTCTGAAATGAAAAAAAAACACTTTCTACAATTAAACAGACCAAATCTTATTTTTCTTAATTATCAGTTCAAATAGCATCACAAATTCAATAACTGGTTTACACATTTAGGTAACATTACTTAAGTGACATTCAAAAAAACAGGTGAATAATTTCTCCAAATACTTCAGCATAATTGATAATATTAACAACAAAGTTACTATTCAGATAATTTACCATTCCAACTCTAATATGTTTTCATAATTAATAAGTATTTCACCTTTGTCTTAATATAGCATCATTTGTATGCTCGTATTGTCAGTCCACCAATATTATTAGCATTCATTGGCAACAGGGAACTGAAGCTCTCTACTTTCTTTACATGCCCGGTATTTTACCAACATTTCTTATGTATGTACTTACGATCTGTAACAGGTAGCAATACAGCAGCTTATTTAGTTTTCCTGGTGCATTTTCAGTTTTTACTTGTTTTTCTCTTCAAATAACCATGAACGGCAATGCGGGAAAGGGAAATCAAGCAACTGCGCAGGCGTGAACAACTACGTTAATCAACCACAAGGCGCCAGCGGGAAAATCTCATTCTTTTCTTTTTTTTAATAGTGGGTGGCACACGTGTGTCCATGCATATAATAACACATAGACATGCATGGTCATCCTTAAAGGAGAAAAAGTTTTTTGTTTTTTTTTGGTTTTGGCAATGCGGACTGCCCCTCTCGCTCCACCAGCTACATGGCTGAATTCAAGCAAAAAGTAAATCAAAAGTAATTGACACTTGCATTACAACTTATTAAAAAAAAGTAATATATTACAATTACTGCATTACTATATTGAGAAGTAACGCAGAATATTACTAGTTACTTAAAATGTAATATATTACAGTAATGCGTTACTTTTGTAACGTGTTACTCCCATCACTGCTCACAGGAGTATATTCCTCAGGACAGTGGAACCAAAGGAGGTCCTGTCCCTGGAGGCCTTGTTCAATTTGTAATGATTAATAAAGGTATTAGGTCTAGACCATGTGGCTGCTGCACAAATGGAATCTATTGGTAGTCTGGCCAGAAAGGCTGAAGATGTGGAAACAGCTCTAGTTGAATAGGCCATTTTTTTATGTAATGGTGAATGGACAGAATTGTATGTAAAAGAGATGCAATCTGATAACCATTTTGACAAGCTGTTTTTTATCACTGGAGCATCTTTCTTTGAGTCTGAAAATGAAACAAAGAGCTGTTCTGATTTTCTAAAGTCCTTAGTCCTGTGTAAATAGAATCGAAGCTGCCTGTGGGCATCCAACTTGTGTGGCGTATGTTCCATCTTATTAGAATAATTAGGGAAAAAACAGGTAATTCTATAGTCTGATTGAGATTTGTCTCTGAACATACCTTAGGTAAAAATGATGGATTTGCCCTAAAAGAGACTCTGTCATTATGAAATATTAAATATGGAGGTTTTATGGACAAGGTGTGTAACTCTGAAACCCTCCAAGCTGAAGTAATAGCTACTAGAAAAATGGTTTTCCGTGATAGAAATTTCAGACGACAAGATGAGGCCAGTTCAAATGGAGGTAAAATGATATGAGAAAGGACAAAATTTAGATTCCATGGTGTAAACTGGGCACCGAAATGGGGGGTCTCAAATGAGAGGTGCCCTTAAGAAAGGCTTTGGAGAGTCTGTGGGATATGATATTAGACCCCTGATCACCAAGGTGAAAGTTAGAGATTGCAGCTAACTGAACCTTAATGGTTGCAGCAGCTGCTCCTTCATTGAAAAGTTTGGTCAAAAACTCTAAAATGGATGAAATTGAGGCTAGATATGGGTCAATATTGTTTTGAGACACCCATATAGAAAATATCTTCCATTTACTAAGGTATAACTTCCTGGTAGATGACTTATAGGAGGATATTATAATGTGCTGAGCTGCAGCTGAGAGATTTTGAAACATGGCTATTCTGGGAACTGGAGCAGCCAAGCTGTCAATTTGAGGGTGTGAATTGTGGGATAAAGAGCCCCTGATAAATGAGTCAGAAGATCTGGAACTGGGGCCAGGATCCAAGGTTCTCCCAATAGATGAGGTTGAAGAAAGGGGAACCAAATCTGATGAGGCCAGTAAGGGGCTATTAGGATAATGGTCCTTCCCAGAGTCTTTGTTTTCTGTAAAACTTTGGGTATTAGTGGAAAAGGAGGAAATGCATAAAGGAGACCCAGGGGCCAACTGTGTACAAGCACGTCCCTTGGAGAATTTCCTGTAGGGGAGATTAGGGCAAAATAGCTGCTGCATTTTGTATTCATTGGGGTTCTGAAGAGGTCACAGCAAGGCTGGCCTCATCTGTGGAATATCCTTTCCGCCACTTGTTGTTTCATGGACCAGTCGTGAAGCAATAGAATTGCTCTGCTCAATTTGTCTGCCATCACATTGGACCTCCCCGGAATGTGAGTTGCTATCAGAAAGTGCTGGGTGGAAGTTACCCATTGCCATACTCTCAGGGCCTCTCAACATAGGGGGTAAAATCTGGTTCCTCCTTGTTTGTTTATGTACCAGACCACTGACATGTTGTCCATCTGAATTGCAATAGTTCCTAGAGGAAGGGATTTGTGAAAGGACTGCAATGCTAGAAGTACCACTCTCATCTCTAGAACATTGATATGCAGATGAGCCTCATGTTGTTTCCATGTACCTTGGGCTGTTCTTCCCTGATAATGCCCCCCCCCACCCTATCAAGGAGGCATCCGTGGTCACAGTGGCAATGGGAGCAGGTAGAACAAAGGGGCGACCTATTGTTACTTGATGAGATGTCAGCCACCTGCGAAGGTTGTTCTTGCAAGAGTTCATTATCAGGATTTGATGATACATTGGAAGTTCCTGAAAGGATCATTGTGTGAGCAGAAGCCATTGTAGTATACACATGCGTATTTGGCCTAAAGGAATCGTAATGAGTGCTGCTGTCATTGTCCCCAATAATTTGAGCACCGTTGAAGCTGAGGCTTTTTCTTTTGCTAGAAGAATTAGGACCTGTTTTCGTAAAACACAAACTCTTTCGGTGGAAGTTTTACAGTCATGGAAATGGTATCTATATCTGCTCCTATAAAGACGGTACTTTTGGATGGTGATAAGGCAGATTTTTCTGAGTTTATGATAATCCCCAACTGACTGCAGAGGTTTAAGGTTGTGCCCCGTGCTAGAATGAGTTGATGCCTGGTGGTGGTGGTGGTGAGGAGCCAGACTAGGTATGGAAACACCTGGAATCCTAAACATCTCAGGTGAGCCATGACTATTGCCATGTATTTGGTGAACACTCGGGGGGCTGTAATGAGACTAAAGGGCAGAACTCGAAACTGGTAATGACTAGCTTCCAGCCAAAAGCGCAGATGATCTCTGGATGGCCTGGCCATTTTAATGTGATAGTGCGCATCCCGGAGATCTATCGAGCACATCCAATTGTCTTTCCCGAGAAAGGGAAGTATTGACTGTAGCATGACCATCCAAAACTTTGTTATTTTGACAGATTTGTTTAGTCTGCTGTGATCCAAAATGGGTCTCCAGTCCCCTGTTTTCTTTGGAACTAAAAAGAACCTTTAGTAAGTTCCGGATCCCCTCTGGTCTGCCATGACTGGTTGGATGACTCTTTTTTCTAACAACTTTTGAATTTCTATGGTTGCTTGTTCCCTGTGACTGGGTGGGACATTTGGGATTTTTCTTACAAGGGGTGGTGGGGTGGCAAAGGGAATGGAGTATCTTCTGGATATTATGCTTTGTACCCAGTGATCATTTGTTATGTTTTGCCAGGCATCTGGGTACAGAGATAAGTGTTCCCTGACTGCTTCCATAGATGGACAGGTGGGCCTCCTTTCAGGAGTGCCAATAGGGCTTTCCAAAGAACTGATCTCTGTTGCCCTGATTCTGTGGACCCCCTCTGTGCATGGGCAGCATCTTCCATTATTGCCCCCTCCTCTGCCTCTAGAGGGGGATTCACCATGAGTATCCTGGAAAGCTCCTTGAGTTTTATGGAACCACATCTTCCCTCCCTTCTGACCTTTGGGATAAGGGGTGGAAACATGGACTCCAACAGCAAACAGAGTCTTTCCATCCTGCTCACTCCTGGTAAGCATTTCCTTCACTTTGGGTCCAAATAGGGAGGAGCCATCGAAAGGAAGAGTAATTCCTGTACCCAATGCCCTGCTCATTCCATCAGCTGTGTATGAAATCAGATGCATGGAAGAGTTTGCTAGTGAATTTAGGGTAGCAAGCTTGGAAGTTACTTCATCTGAAACTCTTGCAGCTACTGCACCCTGTAGAGTATCTCCCAGCTCTTTAAAGAGATCTCTATGCAGTCTAGTAAAATGCATGAGATAGTTCAGGGATCGAAGAGCAAAGGCTGCTGGACTAAACATGCACTTACCATATCTGTTCATGAGCCTAGAATCCCTGTTAGGAGGATGAACAGATGTAGAGGTCTCTGACAAATCCTTCTTGATGGCTGTTGCCACCACCATAGCATCAATGGTTACGCCTTTGGTTAGGAAAACCTTGTCCTGGGGGGAAGTTATAAATTTGTTAGGCCTCCGAGGGACAGGTTCTGTGGTATCCTGGGACTCCCATGCCTTTTCAGAGATGAGTTTCATCAGCTCATTAAAAAGAGGAGACACCAAAGAGGTGGAAGGTTGAGACCCGAAAGACTTCAGGAGAACTGACTCATCATAAGTAGGGTTAATGGGCTTCCAGCCACCCCTCTGTTTGAAAATTTCCAAGATATCTTCAAATGAGATATCATCAGAGGGGGACTGTGGGGACCCTTCTGACTCATCTAAATCAGTATCTGATGTGAGGGATTCCTGTGGGGAGTCCAGATGCTTTCTCTTGCAAAGTCTCTTCCTGGGAACCTCCTCAATGGGAGCTTCTGGTGAGTTCTTAGAAGAGCAGGGCTCACCCAATGGGGTGACCAGAGGCTCTGGGTCTCTATGCTTTTGAGGGGCCAGTGAAGCAGAGGTAGACACAGGCACTTTGGGGGAGGAGGTTGCCAGTTCTGATGATGTGGGAGCCTGAGGGGACAATACTCTCCTCATGGCATTGAAAACCCCCTGGCTCTGATGAGAGGAAACCCCTGGATCTGAAGAAGCAGGTGATCTCCCCGGCACCAAAGCAGTGGGACCGATCCTGATGTAGGACCCGAGCTCAGCCGCACTGAAGACCCAAGAGGTAAAGTCAGAATTGAGTGGTTGGTTCAACTATCCTCCCTGGACCTGACCGGTGAATGTTGGCTTCTAGACTCTACTGTCGGCACCAAGGAAGTCAGAGTAGTTGAAACAGACAGGCCTGGAGCAGGTGTCAGCTCCGCCGGATCCACGATCATCAGCTCCGAACACTCTGGCTCCGAATCATCGAGTCAGATCAGAGGAGGAACAGAATTAATGGACTGGGTCTCAGTCAGGCCCAAAGCCCCAAGGGTTGGCCCCAACAAAATCTTAGCTAGTGCAGGTGTCTGCAGAAGCCTCTGCACCACACAATCCACATCCTTATCAGAGAGTCTTGAGGACCAAGAAGAGGCTATGAAACTAGCCACTGACTGTAAAATAGGAGATTTAAGGGTAGGAGATACCGGCTCCAGAACCCAGGACTGGTTCCTACCAACAGGCACAACCATCAGCTCCAAAACTTGTGCCGGTGAGGTAGATGGTCTGTCCAATATTTTTGGAGTCGATGAGCTTGTCTTCAGCTCCAATCCAGAAGAAGACTTGGAAGATTCTGAATGTTTGTCTTGGGTCTTGCCCTATCTAATGAGTCCTTAAAGGAAGACTTAACCAGTCCTCCAGCTATCAGTTTACTTTTTCTTTCATGCAGCACCCTAGTACTGAACGAGTGGCATATGGAACAGTTTTCTTGGAGGTGAACTTCCCCCAAACAATATACACAGTCCAAGTGTCCATCAGTGATGGGCATCTTCTGCCCACACTTAGGGCATTTTTTGAAACCCAACTTAGATTTCTCCTGAGACATATCAACAATCCTACTAAACAAACAATAATCACACTAGAATACTATAAACAATCCTTAAAGCCTTCTAATTTAAACAGGTTTATATGTTATAGAAGAAATAGCCCTTAATAAAAACTGGGCTCACAAAAAACTATATCCAAGCCTTTTATACTACTAACACTATATATATATATATATATATATATATATATATATATATATATATATATATATATATATATACATATGAGAAAGCTATAACCATCAATGTTTAGAATAAAAGGGAAAAGGGCATTAAACTAGGCCTAATAAAAATGGCCACAAAAGAGAGAAAAAGAGAGAGAGATAGTTATGCTACCTATAATTCTCTCAACTAACTAACTTGGTTAAAACTAACCTTTAACAACTATATAAAAGATGAAATATTTAGAAAAAAGATATTGTACTTGAGAAAAATACTTATATTCACTGGCCAGAGCTGGTGAAATGCCCAATCTGTTGCAGTGGCAAATGAGATCTGAGGGAAGCACAAGTGCATCATGGGATATGGAGTAGGCCACGAGCTGGTTGAAGACCACGAGCATTAGCATTTGGACGAGTCGGTGCTGAGGATCAGCTCCGAATACATCAGTGAGAATAAAGGCGAGAGAACAACTTCACATCAGTACATATGTCAGAAAATCTATGCTACAACCAACCATGTTACACAAGCAGCACAGACATCAATAGTTACAGTATCCTTCATATGTTACACCCATTGTGTCTCCATATTGGCAACCTATTTACAGATATCCTGCAGAAATAGGTTGCTAGGTGTAGCTGTAGCACACAAAACCCTAAACTAGAGTCCAAATCTCCCTGGAATGGATGCACACACTCAATATAGGAGGTCATACTGGGCATGCTCCTACACTTAGAGAAATGAAGCCCATGTTTGACAACACAGTGGACTACAGATATCTGTTATTCGCAGATGTCTGTGCACACACACCAAATTGTACACCATTGATACTTCACACACACACACACACACACACACACACACACACACACACACACACACACACACACACACATGCTAGATAGGAATACTCACACATATCTAAGGCCAACATAATATAATATGTCAAACATACACACACAGATATGTGGGGAAGAGAGAAACAGACAGCGACAGAGAGAATCCCATTATGAGGCCTTTCCCACCCAGTACACATCCCATTGGCCTATATCATATGATGTGCTGATGTCATTCACTGTAGAAATTCCTTTGGTTAGCCCTCAGCCCTATAGTCTCAGAGGTGCTTGTGATAACTGTGTAACACTATAGTAGAAATAAGTATCCATGTAGCAGTTGTAATCTCAGTCCTGTTAAATGTAAAGTTGTGTATGAGTGTGTGTGTGTATGTGTGTGTGTGTGTGTGTGTGTGTGTGTGTGTGTGTGTGTGTGTGTGTGTGTGTGTGTGTGTGTGTGTGTGTGTGTGTGTTTCTAGATGAATGTGTCTGAGGGCATTCACACTCATTACACTTCCCTTTGCCCTACATTAGCACTCCTGCTGATGTCAGTCACCCTGAAATAACCCTTTGGGCAGCTTGCAGCCCTATAAGCTCTGTGGTGCTTGTGATGACTGCGTAATACTATAGTGTAGTAAATTAGATAGGAGTTCTATTCCCTCTCCTGGTAACTGAGAAAATGTGTGTGTTTGTGTCAGAGAGTGTGTGTGCCTTTGTAGAGACCTGATTTTGTGGCCATTCACACTCACTATACTTCCCTTACCCCTCCTTTAGCACTACTGCTGATGTCACTCCCCTTCAAAGATACCTTTGGACAGTTTTCCAAAATATAAGCTTTGTGGCACTTGCGATAACTGCGCAATACTATAGTGTAGCAAGCTAGTTAGGTAGGAATTCTAATCCTGGTCCGGGCAAATGTGAAAATGTGTGTGTGTGTGTGTGTGTGTGTGTGTGTGTGTGTGTGTGTGTGTGTGTGTGTGTGTGTGAGAAAGTGTATGTGTCTTTGTAGAGACCTGATTTTGTAGCCATTCACACTCACTACACTTACTTACACCGCCTTTAGCACTGCTGCTGATGTCACTCACCTTCAAAGATACGTTTGGACATCTCTCTAACATGTAAGCTCTGTGGCGCTTATGATTACTGTGTAATACTATAGTGTAGCAAACTAGTTAGGTAGGAGCTATAATCCCGGTCCTGGCAACTGTGAAAATGTGTGTGCTTGTATAAGAGAGTGTGTTTGTCTTTGTAGAGACCTGATTTTGAGGCCATTCACACTCACTACACTTCCATTACACCTCCTTTAGCACTGCTGCTGATGTCACTCACCTTAGAGGTACATTTGGACACTGCTCTACCTCTAAGCTCTCTGGCGCATGTGATAAATGTGTAACAATGTAGTGACAATAACTGCGTAGGTAGGGGCTTGAATCTCATTCCTGGCAAGTGTTTGTGTGTGTGTGTGTGTGTGTGTGTGTGTGTGTGTGTGTGTGTGTGTGTGTGTGTGTGTGTGTATATATATATATATATATATATATATATATATATATATATATATATATATATATATGTATCTGTACTGTAAAGATTTTGGCTCCATTTACACCCAGTACACTTTTCAGTGCCTGACTTTAGCAGTCCTGCAGATATCATTCACCTTAGAAGTACCTGTTGGCAACCCTAAACTATGTAAGGTCAGTGGTGTGTGTGGCGAATGCATAACATAAAGGTCTGAAGACATAGTTCAATAGAGGTTTGAACCTCACTCCTGGCAAATGTAAATGTGTGTGCAGGGTAAAATGTTTTATGAAATCTTTCACCCATTACATCACCCAATGTCAGTATTTACAAGGGCTGGTGATGTTCCTCACCTTAGAAGTACCTTTGGACAACATCCATCGTATAAGCTCTGTGGCACATGATAAATGTGTAACACTGTAGTAACATACATAGATAGATATGGGTTTGAAACTCAGCACTGGCAAGTGTGTGAGTGTATGTCTGTCATCAGTATCCTGTGTGAGTGGTGGTGTGATTGTATAATAATAGGATCCACTGGGCAGTGAGTTTTGCTAAATTATTATATTGAGGACCTAGTATATGTCCCAATGTCCACATTACAAGGCCAACAGTTGTTAAACACCATAGAGGTTGGTGTAGACAATCCACAGCCCTTAATGTGTAGTGCCATGTGCAATGACTATGTGACAGTATGGATTAGTTAACAATATAGGCAACCCTTCTAATACTCAGAGACCACTCTCCACCCAGGAATCATACACAAACACACTTGGCTAGGCAGCAACCATTATATCAGTAGTTCTCCAGCAAATTGCCTCACAGATAGTACCCATGGTGTGACTGCAGTGGACTCCATGTCAAACCAATGACCAGACATGACTGGTGTCACACAATATAGACCCATGTCTTCTCATGTTTGGGATCTACCCTTCTGAGGTGCAGGAGAACACAAAGGCACCCTGGCTGATAATGTTTGCATACAACAGTAAGGTGGGTGGTAGCATTCCAAATCCATGTGATGTTGATATCACAGCCAAAGGCCACATGACACCTATTGACTGTTGTCAGAACCATGGGCATTACCTCAATGCTAAGAGATGTGCTGCCATTACCTTTGGGAACACCATGGCTCACATTAAGTAATACATTGGTGGCAGTCCACTGAAAAGTGACATTATTATAACAGAATGGGAAACATAGGTTGACAGTCAGCTGCCTGTTGACCACAACAGTGCCACTGACATCAGAAAGTACTTTGATGTGTTACATCTCCTGAATGAGTGTGCATTATCCAGTAAGTAAAAGGACATGACACCCTGTTCCATCCCCTCAGTAGCCCAATCAATGTGTACAGTGGCCCTTTTGCCATGTTCCCCACTGGACACCTGTAACTACTGTAGAGTCTGCAAATGTACCCTACAAAGGGAATACCATGCCTTTATACACATGCCTGTTATGAACAGACTCCAACAACTCCAATAAATCCCTATATTATACTGTCTATATAGGTGCAATCACTACCTCAGTTACACAGCCATGTCTCACAAAACTAGGTCAGGAATGCTACTTCTGAAGACACCAATCTGTCCACACAACATGCCCCAGAGTCCTCAAGCACACTTTCATACTTCAAAGAACATGCATGTGGGACATGTGCACAACCCAGACACTGCCCATGTTATGGAATATAAATCACATACATGTGAAGCAATGCACATCACTGGCCACCCACAATAGAGATCTGGATGAGTGGATGGGGAATACAATACCCACCTCTGGGGACCACTCCAGTTACTATACTCCTGAGCCACACTGGGGACTATTGTTATGCGGCCTGATGCCGGGGTATTCCCATGGGTTAGCCTTGTAGAGCCTTCAGGCCCATTCACCTACTGCACACCTATGAAGCAATGAACCTATGGATCTCAGTACTGGCAAGTGTGTGTGTGTATGTGTGTGCATGTGTGTGTGTCTATGAATAGTATTCTCAGTGTGTTTGGTTGATGACTATACCCTGTGGCTGCGGTTATTAGCAATTGAAGAAATGTCCAAACCACAACAATACCATTCTCCACTCTACAACAGATGTTGTAAATCAGCATATACCTATGTACAACCCTCAGCCCTATAATATGTGAGTCATATGTAACCACTGTGTTAGAGACCGGGGATTTCTGTGCACGTACAGCTGTACCTTGCCTATGACATTGTGGATGTGTTACCACACTGCCATACCCCATGGTCTTGCTGCAGGGCCATATCCTGGTGGCATACAGATGCCTAGAACAGAAACAGGATACAGCATGTGGGAACACATTCACTCAGCACTTCACTTGTGGGGGGAGAGAGGGGAAAGCTGACAGTGAATGTGTTGCCAAGACTGTGGCCAATATCTGTTGTCTCAGGATAGGTATTAGCATTGTGCAGTAACTCACAGCACTTGTGTTTAATGCTGTGGAGGTTGCTGATGTAACTATCAAAGGCTGTTTTGATTTACGTCAGTGTCTGCTGCATATCTGCTGCCATTGATGCCTGTATGGGATTCCATGAAGGATCCAAAGTTGTGTTTGAGGCTAATAAGGGAGTTCAACAGTCATGGGACACCACCTTTCTCTGCAACAGTTTCCTCCTTCTGATGTACACTTTAGTAATAGCAGGGGACAACCACATTGTCTACCAGTGTTTGGAGGACAGTGTCTGTGTTCTGTTGGCTCTGGCTAGTACCATGCATTCATGTACCTTTTGTACAGTGCATATGTGTATGATTCCACAGTCATGCAGCTATTTCCCATTGCCATGGGTGCAGTGAAGTCATTCATCCCTGTGTTCATGGCTGCAAAGTCAGCTTTGGAGAGGATTTGCAAGGTGATTACCTTTGTGAGGGGTGTGGCTGACATGCTGAATTCCATGTTGATTACAGCCTGTGTGGATCTCACCATGCAGGGGTTGACAACTGTGGATGAGCAACAGTCCCATATTTAAGTAGTCAGCACAGGTCAAGATTGTTACATCCTCTACTGGGGGTCAGTATGAGCTGGTCCAGGGCATTAGAAATGATGAATCCCAGAAGTGATGGGCCACTGTACTGGCACTTGGCTACTTTCCCCAGGTAATGGAGGGGTAGTTGAAGTCTCATACTATGTCAGTGTTGTGTTGGACCATCATAGATGGCAGGGTATTGAGGAATGTGCATTGACATTCTAGGGATATAGATGTGGACCCATAGCAGGCTATGGTCTGGATTACGCTATTACCCCAAGGCAGTTGTATCGTATACAGATACATGTATGTCTGATACATTAATGTACTAATCCCCATTGGGGCTTACCTGAACACTCCTCATCCAGTGTGTGTGCAACCCACCTCCACAATTTCCTCGGCTTCATGGTGTGTGCATTGGGCAGGTGCCCCAAGGTTGGTGAGGAGTTCCTCGGTGGGTGTCAGTGGGGGCTGGATGGCTGCAGTCCCTCGCTACAGCAGCAGCCCATTGACAGGAATGGTGGATGAGGTCACTGGCCCGATGCTGCACCTGCTCATAAGTTCTGCTGTGCAGGCTGGCATCGTTTACCATGTGGACAATAATGTTTCACAGGGCGGTCCTCTCACGCACATCTTCTGCTCTCTGTCCAAATAACAGGGCATAATGTTCAATCATATATTGGGTGATGATGTCAGTTTCCACAACAGAGAATGCTGGTAGATGAGCCCTCTGCATGTTACCTGGAAGAAATAAAAATGAAAAAGGTCACAGGACCTCATACAGTTGTCAAATTGCACACCAACAGTGGTTATTACTTGCAAATAATCCACACTACACCATAACCCTCCAAGCAATCATGGCTATAGCGGCTTGCATTACATTCCTGGCCCTGAGCTATCTTATTCCCTCCAATGTTGGACACTTGATTGCATAATCCTCTATTCTCCATTCATTTCTGTATGTAGGGTTGACAGTGGCTATCTTCCATGTGGATAGTGTGTGGATGGTAGCAGGTCTGTGTTTGACTGCAGTGTGTGATGGAGCTGTGAGCACATGCCTGAATTCATGTAGGAGGCGGTCAGTGATGTTATTATGCCCCATGGGGATATGCTGTTGTTGCCATCAGTAGGCAATATGTACATGCTCACCATTGCTGAGGGGAGGAGTGTGGTTGATGTACATATCATCCTGTACAACTGAGGTGGACAGAGTGGCGATGTTCCCACCTAACCTGTCTGATGCAGGTTGCCTATATAGATGACATGTGTGTATGAGGTGTTCTTTACCCCAGTGCAGGGTGAATTGTGTTGTTTCCTCTGAGAATGACAACATATGTGGAGACACTGTTGCAATTGTCCTTGGTAGTGTGGATATGTCAGACTTGTAGTCATAGTCAGCCTTACAGGAAGTCATCTGTAAACTTACATGCTTGCTCAGATAGAGGTGGAATTGCTTCAAAGTTGTTGGCTGCACCTATGTGTCCCTGTACAGCCAATATAGTACCCTATTATGTGGTATGTGTATTACTGCTGTCCACCAAAGGGGATTACTCTACCTTGGAGGAGGCTGGTTATACAAGTCAGGTACTGCTGAGTCCATATAGCGGCAGTGGATATAAAGAGTACACACCCCTGTTACAATGCCTGGTATTTGTGCATTTTGAACATGACACCACAATGTGAACTATAGCCTGTACAATTCAATTGAAAACATAACAATCTGGTCTGTGAAAACATATGGAAATAATAATCAGTACAATAAGCCAGTTGGATGAGCGTGCACACCCTTAAACTTATATGTTGTGTATGCACCTCTTGAGATGGTTACAGCATTCATTCGTCTTGGTTTGGACTCTAACATCATGGCATAGATTCACTTGGCAATAGTTGCTCATCTTCCTAGAAACATCTTTGATTGCTTTCCAATTGAATTGTACAGGTTAGGGTCACATTCAAGATGTGAAACATTATTAAATGATCTTCTGTGATCTGATTGTCATACAGCACATAAACCTGGCATTCCAACAGGGGTGTGTACACTTGTGATATCCACTGTATATAGGTGTTGATATAGCTGGTAACAGTAGGTATGGACTGAGGGTCATAACACAGTTGGACACTACCTGAAAATCATGCCTACTCTAGTGCCCATATTAGTGTCATATCAGTGTCAGGGCAATGCAACAACCAGTAGCTGTACACATTTATGTCTGTTGTATGCACTGACACTGATATTAAACACATGTGCAACATGCCCAACCTATGTACCTGACTGCTTGAAACACATGTGATTAGTTTTGTACCTTCCAGCTGAATATATGCATACATACATGTGCTCAGGGGATACCTAGCATACATTTCTGTTCTATGTTAGTATGGCACACTATATTTACAGTCTTGCTGCTCAATCATGCTTCACAACCTGTTATAGCAGTACGTCTGGACAATGGCACACATGAATGGGTGACAAAGGGGACATCAGTATTCATACTGTATTAATATAGCCGTAGCAAACATTAGTATGTTGATTGCACAGTAGGCTTTGACATCACTGTCATAACCTGGAAGATGTCCAACAATCATAAGTAGGCTATTATGCTACAATGTCATTTCTCAAAGACCTGCCAATGGTTTAGCTGACATAACACAGGTATATGTGTATGTGACTACAGATATCAGTCACAAATGTGCTTATTGTCCAGCAGAACACTGTACAGTTGAATGTTATTAATTCAATATATCATATGCAGTTCAACACACATGTCTGCAACAGAACTATGCACATGCCCTATATAGGTCTCTTAGCTTTACAAGACAAACATGTGTCATACACGTATTCACAGGTAACATATGGATATGGAAAGCATCCCATTAACAGGCCTAGCAGTGGCACAGTTACAACTGTTTGACAGACACCCCAGCGGTTGTCATATATGAGCTGTCCTTTCCCAGGGTGATTCAGGCTCCTGAGCTGTGATCCTACCCCACAACCTCTTTGAGCATCACATCTGGACAAAGCCTAAAATTGTGGGGGGATAAATAGGGACAGACTTTAAATATTCCTGTTACAAACATAGAAAGTTTGCAGAATGATACATTTTGCATTACTGTGAATATTCTTAAAGATGTAGAGTCTTGAACTCAAGTGTTTGTCATTACTTTATTTCAATCCTCAGCTATTTGCCAGAAAAGTACAGTCTCAGGAGGAACAGACAAAAAACTATGATGAAAAAATCTGGACATTGTGTGAAGATCTGTACAACTGAGAGGTATGGTTGTGATCTCTCCCACTGCAGAGTGGGCCAGAAGCTATGGCCATAGCAGCTGTTCAGCAGAACATTAGTACAGCAAGTCTTGTTGGGACATATATTCCTCCAAATCATATTCCCCATTATTACAGACCAAGTACTACAGTCAATTACATACTTACATGTTCCACTTACCTTTTATTGTCTTCTCTTTTCCAGTTTTTGTTTTATTTGTTTTTTTTTTCTCTCTCTGAATAGGCAAATAAATGATGGAGAAGGTTCAAGACTTAGGGGCAGGATGTGAGCATTGCTGTTATATGTTTGAAATACTGCTAGTTTAACAGGGTTTTTCTGCACATGCTACTTCTGCATGGGTTTCAGTTTGACAAAGTTCTGTCTGTGCATAGCACTCAGCTGTAGGGCTATCCACATAATGGCCACAGGTTAGCCTGTTATGTTTGGTCTGTACCCCAGACAGGTGTTGTCCTTGGCAAATCAGTAGCATACTCTGGTGATTGCATTCTGTAAATGGTAACATCCATTTGTTTTCTGACAAATATATGTTTGTCAGAAATATAGAAATATATTTCTATATCCCTCAGAAAAGATATGTTACAACAAACCCTGTAACACCAGTAACTTTCTAAGTGTATAACAGCAATATATCAAGTATGGCCATGTATCTGGGCCTCTGTCCGCCAGTTATGTCAGGCTTTGTCCAGATGTCATACAGTAGGAGATTGATAGGTATACTGGTCTATCATTCTTTAGTGCTGTCATTGGTTGGTGTATAAAGAATGCTTGTAAATGCCAGTGTAACATATTTCATGTGGGGGAGAGTAACACATGTTATAAAGGCTGTTAGAGCATATAAGAAATATTACTAATAAGAAAGATGACAGTTCTACAGCCATACATTTGAATAAATCTCGCCATGGGTATAGGGTGTATATATATATATATATATATATATATATATATATATATATATATATATATATATATATATATATATATATATATATATATATATATATATTCATATATATATATATATATATATATATATATATATATATATATATATACATATATTCATATATATATATATATATATATATATATATATATATGAATATATATATACTCAGCACTTATAGGTAATATATATATATATATATATATATATATATATATATATATATTGTTTTTTATATATATATATATATATATATATATATATATACATACATATATATATATATATATATATATATATATATATATATATATATATACATACATATGTATATATATATATATATATATATATATATATATATATATATATATATATATATATAATGTGTGTGTGTATAGATTTATATATATATATATATATATATATATATATATATATATGTATAGCACATGTGTATATTTTATATGTATATCTCTACATATATTATGTATTAATGTTTCCATATACATATATATATATATATATATATATATATATATATATGCATCTTCATACAAATATACATTTATATCTATGTACAACACATGACTAATGTTAACAAACCTTTTCCCTACTGTTGAATGACTCTGCTGCATGATATGTTTGAAAAAACATCATACATCTTTACAGCTCAGCTGGCTAATTGGTAAATTGCTGTGGCTATGGTGTACAGGGTCCTGGTTTTAAGACTTGCAAGGACTGGTTATTTTTTTGCTGGGAAGAACAAGGGCTGTTGGATACAGAGTGAGTAAGGCACTTTTAAGCAGTTGTAAGCGGGTTTGCATGGGTTTGTACTGCAGTAAGCAATGCTAACTTCCAGTTAACTATGGTGACAGACAGCCTTAAAAGTGCTTAATCTGTGTAGGCATAGCTTAACACTGCACAAACAGGCTTACTCCTGCTTACTACTGCTTACTCCCATTTACCCCCATGCTAATTTCTTTAAAAGAAAAGACAAAAAGGGTGATTGGAAAGTGGTAAAAAAGGGGGCATGAAAAGGGAAAAACAATATGAAGGATAGCTAGGGATGGGCAGGATGTGTATAGGGAAGGTAAATTTGGACACTCATACCCCTGAGAAAGGGGTGAGGACAACAACAATGTGTTGTGAAGCCAATTAGGCCAGATTACATGTGTCCAGTGGACACGTGTGTGAAATGGACAGCTATGTATTTGGCGACATTTTTTTTGGGGGGGACAGATTGCCCTTTTTTTTAAGGTGAGAGTGGGATGTTGGGAAAGGATAGTAGGTATATTTGGGGAGGTAGGTTGGGTAGGAATACAGACAAGACATACAAGACAGCATACAGGGGTGGTATATGACACATGTGGGGGGTAAACACCTTGGACAGGGAGGGGTGTTTGGTAATCAGAAGCCCACAAGCCCCCAAAGGGATATAGTGGGATTGTGGTCCCCATCCATGGGCAGTCACCACTGCACCTTCATGGCCCTGAAGTTGGTTGTGCTGATGGCTGAGCAGGAAGGGCAGGCTGACCCTCTAAATGCACTACGCCGCCCTCAAGCTGGCATAGCAGATCTCCCAATTCCTTGTGGAGCTTGCTATGCACCAGACCCCTGACCTGGCTTCGGGTGACAGGATCCTGTCCATGCCTGTGCCAAGGGGTAGACGAGCCGCATCCCCTTAGGTGGTTCCATCTGATGGTGGTGCAGGACCAGCAGATGAGGAAGTCTCGGTATGGGTCCCATATGTGCTGGGGCCTGGTGCCATGGCCAAATGAGGCAGGAAAGGTGGATTCACTGGGATTGGTCTTTCCAGACATGCTATGGTGTTGCAGTTTTAGAACATATGTTGGTTAGTAACGGTAAACATATTGCAGGATTAGTTATAACTGCATGCATGAGTATTCCCATTAACCCAAAACAACAGATTTCGAGCATTTGCATAGAAAACAGAACACATGCATATATGGAACCAGAATGGGCATTACACCGGCATACAGGTTACATTGATAGCACCAGGCCACCAATGATAGTATTTGAACAGGGAACATTAAATGGGAAACATTTCAACATTTCTAAAACAATTAGACACATGTTCCTATAGTAGGTTTGTTGGAAAACATACCCATTCATTTATGTGTTTAGATTATTGGTGAAGATAAGGTAGGGGAGAGATGTCAATTAACAAATGTAGATTCTTGCAGTGGTCACAGCTTTAAATATCATTGCTCTAACCATTATTCTACAGGTATTATTATAACAACCTATGGCCTTGGGTTGGCCAGTGGTATGTTTGTACACAGTGTATAATTACGGCTTTCTTATAGCTACTTTATACCTTTTCTTACCTGGAAGACCCATGGAGGGAATTTATGTTGACACTACCTGACTATTTCTACACATATTTGCAAAATCCTAGTTGAAATTATGCTTACAGCTTACTACCACTCCCGGGATTCGAACCGTGGCTGTTTCTGCCAAAAATTCAAGTTTGCATTGCATCAGAAAGAGCTTTTGAGAAACTGCTGTCTGTTCATTGAATGATTTCTGTCTCATTCTCTTTGTTGTACAGTCTGATCTTGGAATTACAACATTCTTATACATACATTCCTATACATACCTTTTGCATAACACAGTGTGGAAAACAGTGGTTAACACAACATTACTATTCAGATATAAAATCTTGGTGCATGAACTATTTCATGTCAGTTAATCTCATGTCTTACAGAGGCACTAACTTTGTCAGATGAGACTTGATTATTTAATGCTTTCAGAGCTAGAGTTGCTATGCATAACCTTTACACATTTCAATTCATACCATACCGGAGTAAACACAACCAGTCCAGGGTTTTGAATTTATTGACAGGCAGTTAAAGTTTTATTTATATATAACCTATATGAGACTATTACTGTAATATTGTCTGGTTTATTCAGTACAACCCATACCCATTTTTAATACTGCCAGGTGACATTCTATTCCTTTATATTTATTTTGTATGAATACTACAAGCTAGATTGTTACTCACCAGCCTCACGACACAGTCTTTGCAACCTGCTGGCATGGGCTTCCTGGTTCACAGCCCACTCAGCTGGAGCTGTAAAGAAGATAGAGAAACATTTATGCATACCTATCAGTCACATACACAGGTTGGACTTTGGTAAACAGTTATTGATATGAATACTTACACATGCCAGGGACATCACCCCTCTGCCATGCTTCTTGGACCTACTGGTCCAAGAGCTCCCTCTTCCTATGCTTCGAGTCAGTATAGTGGTGCCGGACCTGCTCACCAGTCCAAGGGATGCCAGTGGCACTAGTGAGATTACAGGTGAGACTTTTCCAGGCCTCCACTTTATATTGGGAGCCCTGGTACTGGTCCTGCAGCACTCTCACATCATGGTTTTTAACAAGGAGTCCTACCATGACCTTGGACTCCTGTATGCCCCAGCGCTGCACCCAAAAGTGCATGCCCTCTCCAACACCTGCCATACTGCCTACAGTGGGGAGCAACAGCCAGTTATGAGCTGTATTCCTGCCTGCGAGGTTTAAATATGGCCAATTCCCCACCCTTTGCTGTGATTGGAAAGTTTTGAATATGCTGAGCTAAGCTAAGCTATGTGCAAACCTGCTTAGCTAAGGTTGGCAGTGCTTAAAGGGGCATGTTCAGCACTGCTTATCAATGGGCAAATCCACTTAGCTGGGTGACTCATTGCTTAGCATTCATATTTAGGCAATGCTTACACCTAGTCAGCATAGCTGTGCAATGCTTAGCATTGCTTTGTTTTATTTTATAGACTATCAGCTGTATGGGATTAATTAATCATTCCTCACATATTATAATTTTGTTTACCTTCCCTGACAAGCTCCTATGTGCTTTCATTACATTTATTCTTGTGTGACTATGATGTATGGGACACGTGTTTATATGGGGGTTTCACAACTTTATTACACTAACACCTCACATCTGGACCTACTGCACTACTCTGGTTAACAAATATATGTTATTTACTGCTAATTATTAAAAAAATATGTACTGCTTTCACATGTAAAATGCAAATTGGTATCTTTGATTTGGATTTTTTAAAGTATATTCCTATTTAGCTCCTTGGGATGTGTAAGCTAGGCTGAGCAGAGCTGCACAATGCGCATACCTGCTCAGCTACGCTTAAACTTTATTGCGGAGTGAAAAAAAAATGGTTGTGTTTTATTTTTGTATTGTAGGGGTATGGACATTGCTTTCTGCAACATTATCTGTGGGGGCTGTGCTTTTCAAATGGTGATGACATGACAGGCTTTGCATTTGAAAGGTATGCTCCATGGGCACTAACATTGTCCCCCATACCTCTCAATTGTACACATTTTCACAGAATGTCCAGATTTTTGCCTTATATTTTTGGTCCATTTTCCATACAATTGTGGCTTTCTGGCAGATTAGTGTCAAAGCATTAAAGACTGCAGTTAGTAAATAATGACAGACATTTGAGTTTTACACTTCATACTCTTTGGGAAGTTAATGCTAGTGTGAAGCCTGTCATTCTATCAACTTTATAAGTTTCTGAGAGCAATGTCTCACATTTGTCCCTATTTGTCCCCTTATTTTTATGGCTTTGCCCAGATTTCTTGTATGATTGGAGGTAATGGTGTCTGCGGACACTCTTGTTACATTTACATTGCTGTATGGCAATTATGGAGTGCAGGGGGCATGTGTATTGTGAGAGCACTGCTCTCAGACCCACCCCCTGCACTCGTACACAGCACCATGTCCGTATTAGAGCATGGCAGCATGCTTTCATGAATATGCATGGTGCACTGCTGTGCTGCATGTGAACGGTCCCCTCTGTGCAAGAATAAGCTATTCTTGCATGGAAGTTTGCTAAATCCTGGCGATTATCTCACGGTAGAAGTGCTGAACTGTGCAAATGGATTACTAAAATCATACATGCACTAACAGCTTGCTTGTGTTTGTAGTGTATGGTGACTACAGCAGTTATTAGACTGGATTTGCTGTGTGCAGCAACACTTATGTATAGAACTGAAATTGTTATGAGTCTTAACGTAACACAGACACCCCCATCCACATAAGACAAATTAAATTAATATACTACAGGTAGTGTCACTAGCATCACTAAGTTGGTTGCCTGACAGCACAGATAACTGAGCTAATAAAATGTATGTGCTATATCATCAAACTTACTTGTTATAATATTCTGATTACTGCATCAGAAACATAATTCCCCTACCACTGTATAATGCCTTTGTCACTGAATTCAGCAGACTCAGAGATCATAGGCTGGGTCAACTGAATTTCTTAATTAGTGTGACATAGGCAAGTATATTGGCACTGCTTCAGAGGAAGTTGTTATCTGTTTCTTTATGTAAATAATAATGAGACAGAGCTACTGCTGTCATTAGTATAGCCCTGTATTCAGTTCCCTGTCTTGCCTATCTCCATAATTAAAGCATCATTAGACAAGGAGGCTGTCATTTTGATGATATGTATGCACCATGTTCTAGTATATAACTGCTGGACACATAGGAAGGATGTGTGTCATAACTGCAGCATCACAAGAACAGTCCCTGGCTTCATCGGTTTAATTTCTATCCCTGTTCCTCTTAGCTTTAGAATGTTTTTGGTTCATAGATAGGTACAATGACTGTTAGTAAAAAAGGGGTTAAAATAATAAGTTTCATGAATGAACCCTGAAGGGCCCCTGAAACAATATTTAAAATGTAAAATATAAAATTGTCAGTTCCAACCATAAACTGTCCTTGGGGAAAGTAATTCTTATTTGATATAAACTGCAGACTTGACTAAGGCATATTGTAGTTGAATGCAATTCACAATTTTGAAATGTAGATGAGTTCAATGTCCATATTTCTATGGAAGGTGTCCACCTAGAACTACAGAGATGACATGATTGTCCTCCTTCTTTGGAACCCAAATTGACAGTCAGAGATTATGCAATATTTTTATGGTACTCCCAAGGAAGGATCTATTGTGACTTTTTAAACTGCTTGCAAAAGGAACAGAATAAGAAAAGTTCTAAACAACGATGGAGATGACTCTGTAACCTTGGAGAGGTACAATGACATTTTTTTTACAGTGTTGGAATTTTATCACAGGCCAGTGCAATGTTGCTTGTATAAAATAAAGTAAGAACATGATTTTAATAAGGAAAAGAGACTTTCAGCTCTAGGATATCATTTCCCATAACTTTTTTTAGACAATTGGATTACATTAGTTGCACTCATAACTTGAAGTATAGATCTTGACATTGTGATCAAAACATTATAACCTATAGAAAGTTGTTGTGTCTTTCGGCTTTTCCCGGTTAGGGGTTGCCACAGCGGAACTACGGTCCGCTAATGACTGGCAGTAGATTTTTACGTGCCGAGTTGCCAGCTCTGACGCAAAACCTTCAACAAAGGTATGCCCATTCACACGTCTCCACACAGAAGACGCTCTAGCTGAGAATCGAACAGGACAGCGTCTTACTGTGAGATGATAACGCTACCGCAGCACCACCACCGCAGTATATAACCTATAAAAAGTACTAGTACTATTTAGACTGGTCCAGAAGGAGAAGAAAAGTCGATCACAAGTTTCTCCAAAGACATACAATATTTAGCAGATGCCCTATTTCCATTCAAGAGGCAAAGAATTAGGCCTTTTTTCCCAACCTCCAAGTTGATGCACTTCTTTCATAAGGAACATAGTGTTAATTACCAGGCATATTGTCTAAAATATCCAAAAATAACAAGGAACCTCACATTAATTAATTCTCACATTAATGGAATCCCCTTTCATTCTTTACATACATATTATTGTGATACTGAGGGCATTATTTATACCCTGCAGTGTCCATGTGGTTTAATCTACATTCAGGACAGTAAAAGAAAGTTTAAAACTAGATTACAGGAACATATTAGAAATATCAAAAAGGAGAAGATTGACAGCTCTATTCCACAACATTTTGCACAGTACCATAGTTCTTATACTAACTGTCTAAAAGCAACAATTTTGGAAAAAGTGTCAGTTAATTTTTATTCAGAAAATGTGTATAAAAAAAGTTATTGTATAAGGAAGCTATTTTTATTCTCAAGTTTGGTACTTTATTTCCCTCATGTCTTAACACAGATTATAATTGAAGGTTACTGTTTTGATTATGTGTGTAATTTTATTGGTTAATTGCTTTGTTTTATTGGTGGGAGTATTTAAACCCCGGGATTCATGAAGTTTGCGCCAGGCGCAGGTGTAGCGTAGGCGGAATAACGCCAAATATGGCCGTTGAGCGATTCAGGTACGATCCAATACCACGTGCACTACCGGTGTATGCCAGAACTGCGCAGCCCTCGGCATAGGTATGCTAATCACCCCATGCGCAGTGTCACACCATGCAAATGAAGGCAGATAGTGATTCATAAAGTGGTGCAGATGTAGCGTAAGCCCACGGAAATGTAAACCAAAAAACACGGTTTACATTTTCCCAAATAGAACATCGGAGCTATGGAAGTGGACCAGACTCATGTATTACAAAGTTAACATATGCCAATGGCTAAATACACAGCCAATGGCATAAGAAAAGATACACAACACCTAAAAAACAACATTTAATGTCATGTCCACAGTAACGCACAGTACAACCGCAGGGCATGTGTGCGCAAACTGGAACATAAAGAAAATATATAAAAATGTCATAAAATCGCAATGCAATACAAAGCAGGTTTACACCATAATACACAATGGTAGGCATGGAACGCCACAACCAAGGTGCAAGGGTTGCTAAGGGCCTGCAACAGTGTTCGGCCTGGTAACTATGAATTAGTAGTCAATGCCATGCAAATGAGGCAGATAATACTGAATCGCAAATGTCCCACTGGATGAAGGTTGAACCATACAGTGCAGCACTATAATACCGAGGAGTGGCTCAGAGGAGGTACATGACATCAGCAGAGGGGTGTGCCACAGTAGCCGCAAGCACATTGGAGCAATGCAAACTGGCCTGGCCATTGCTAAGCAAAGCTGCAAGACAGGGGTAGGGAGGAAGGTATAGAATTGTTTAGTTGAGAGCACACATGGTGCCCAAAAGAGCATGTGTATGGGAATGAAAACATGCCCGAAACCCAGTAAGTGGATGCACGCGGCGCAAACAATAGCACAAACAGGAAGGTCAGGGGAAGAAAAGAAGGAAATGCCGAAGTAGGGTAATTGGCGTACTAATGAGCAATCAACACCAATCAACTCACGGCGGCCAATCGATGGCAGCTGTCAAGTCTGCTCACAGAAACCTGCAAAACAGGATAGGGGAGGCATCGGAATGCAAAGAAAGGAGGGGAGGCATTGGATTGCAAAGATAGGAGATCTGTCATAGCAGAGCAAAGCAAACCGACTGTAGACCGGCAATAGCACACATTACGCAAGATACGCCAGGTCTAGAAAAGTACAAATGAAAGCAGGCTGCTGGATGCATGCCAGAAAATGGTAGGTGGAATGTGCAGAAATGTAAAGGGAAGGTCAAGAGGTAATCCACGGCAGCCAAATGTAATTCAACACCAAAGGCACCACGATAGTAGTTCCGGTAGTAAAACACATAAGATACCCTGTAGCTACGATCGTACATACACACCCTATGACATCATCGGTGTTCACAGCACAATAGTATAAAGTGTGAAAGCACCCTACACACACCTGTAAATTCCCAAACACTGCACCATAGGTGTAAACACACGGGGAACTTTTAAAATGTACATGTTGGGAGCTGCCATAGCTGTGATTCATCAGCATGTGTTAGAGACTGACGGTGTTGTGGAGGATGATGCTGACAACCACCGCAGGCCCCGAAGGAGGAGAAGAGTGTTCAGACCAAGGGTAACCTACCAGGTACTACATGATCTGGAGATAGTAGAGCGTTACAGGGTGGACAGGGACATCTTACAGCAAATAGTGGAGCTGTGCCGGCCACACCTGAGAACCAGAAATAACAGAGAGGAACCCATCCCAGTGGACACGAAGGTATGTGTAAGCATGCGAATACTAGCCACAGGTACCTTTCAAAGGCCAACTGGAGATATAATGGGGATCTCACAGGCATCAGCATCCAGGGTACTACACCAGTTCCTGGATGCCATGTTACACATGCCAATGAGCATATATATACTTCCCTCGAACTCAGGAGGAGTTGGCCAGCAATATGCGTCACTTCCACCATGTGGCACACTACCCAGAGGTACTGGGTGCGATAGACTGCACGCACATTCAAATCAAGTCACCACCCGGTGAGCATGGTAGGCGCTACATAAACCACAAGGGATTCCACTTCATCAACTGCCAGGTCATGTGCAATTCCCAGGGCATTATCATGGATGTGTGTGCTGGCAGCCCTGGAAGCTACCATGACTCCCATATCTGGCATGCCTCACAGCTGTATCAGGTATTTGTCAGGGGGGGGCATCCCACATGGCCACCTTGTGGGGGATGCTGGCTATGCACTGGAGCCGTGGATGATGGCTCCCATCAGAAATGCACACACACCCATGCAAGAACGCCATAATGAGGCACACGCACAAACCAGAATCATCATAGAGCGTGTGTTCAGGATGCTGAAATCATGGATCTGGTGCTTGGACACATCTGGTGGAGCCTTGCAGTACTCTCCAGGCATGTGTGCCCACATTGTCATAGTATGTGCCATGCTACATAACATGATTCTGCGGAAAAAGCTGCAGCAGGGACAAAATGGTGAAGGCCTCTCATAGCCCACCACAATTGCCAAGGCCATCAGAGGCACAGAGGGATTCAGACCATGAACACACTGTGCCAGCCCCAGTAGGCAGATGGAGGCATGCCCAATATGCCTACGCCTTGGCAAAGAGGGAACGTATAGCACATACTCTGACAGTGTAGGCCCCTACGGACTGACACACCTCTCCACCTGCACACACAGTAAAATGGATGGCACACAAGCACGACCACCTGTAAATTGTAATGTATAGGTGGCCCACTGTGTGAATCCCACATAGGCAGTCCTCAAACATTGTACACACAACAGCTATTAGAACAAGGAATGTCAACACCTGAACAGTACATGCGCCTATCAGCATATGGTGGTGCTGTGTGTATAGGTTCTCAGGTAAAATGGTAGGTTCACGGCCGACTGTCAGAGGCCATACACCAAATGGGGCAAATAGTATCCGCTGTTGCCACAACATCGAGTAACCACCTGTCGCATAGAGGAGCAGAGGCAATCGTGGGAGCACATGTGTGTAAGCACTGTTCTGCACACACTTAGCACAGAGTCCCTGCTGCATTAATGAGGGGCTCCACATAATATAATCATAGATGTTGTGTCAAGGCATGGGGTGTACCCATGACAGGTATTCGTCACCCCAGCATGCTCCACCCACGGTCATTTGAAGGTGTAGCACAGTATCATGTGTGGCTCACTGAGATATACATACCCAATGCTGGAACACATCCAGTAAACATCACATGGACATACCATTAACTGGACTCATCAATATGTAAACTAACTGAGTTACCCATGTGGGTGCAGTATGGAGTAACAGCTGTAGTATACTCCACGTACAAAATGACATAACACGTGTACAAATCCCAGATGGCCATATGTTAAATGCAGTGACCGTCGTGTATGTTCCCGGTCCCACATCCTGCAAGGGATGTAACGTAATCCCGAAGGCATGAGTAATGCATGTCGGATGCAGGTCAGCAGATCATGTTTAGCACACGTTACTGGGAATATGCATTGCCCACTGCTGGTAAGCGACGTTTAAATATGACTATATGGATATGCGCGAAACAGGGATAAGCTACTCCGAATATCGCTCAGACCACGGTCAATGATGTCTAGAATAGGTGAAACCAGCATTATTCACCCCTGTACTAATAGCACCTGCTCTGAAGGGTAAAACGACCACTGCCAGGTGTAGAACATGCAATCATGTATAGAATCACCTAACACTGTTGCTAGGCAAGATGTACCTATAGTAGGGTTGCCACCTCTTCAAATGACCAATGTGGGACATACGTCAGATGTCTGCAGGCCGACACATACACCCGGTCAGTACGAAATTCAGAACTTCACTGTTTTGCCTAAATAAAAGCTCATTCTTGTAATGTTTACTTACTTATTCTGTTTCTAGAACATATAGGTGGTTCAGATACAGAATAACTGTTTTATGCAACTATTACATAACTATAGGACATAAGTATGTTCTAAAATCCCAGGACATTTGCCATGTTCACAAATATTTTGCAGGACACAACTGCCCAAAGAGGGACTGTCCCTTGCAGAGTGGGACAGCTGGTAACCCTAACCTACGGCAGGTGTGTAATGTGACAGGTACAGACACAAACGTGCGGAGTCCAGGAAACAGTATACACCAACAAGTACACAGTGAAAGGTGTAGCTTGCCTGTCACTTTCCCCGTCAGATATATATATATATATATATATATATATATATATATATATACATATATATGTACACATATATACATATATATAATACAGATAGAAAGGGCGATAGAGTGATATATTTTGATTTGATATATATGGATTCAGCGATACCTGCAAATATATATAGATAGGTCAATGACATTCATAACACCTTGGAGGTACAAATAAATAGGATACCGCCAACTTTGGAATGTGTAACATACCGACATGCATAACCACGAGGCTGAAAGACCAAAAGAACACAGTACCGGAACAGTACAACTGCGAATAATAGTATGATGATATGAAGGGACATTTAGTTACTGCTGCCATTGTTGCGGTCCATGTAGGTACTGTGTTCAACTGTGTTTATGAGTGCCGTAGTCTGTGTATGTGTGTGTTGAGGGTGCCGTGTGCATCTCCATGTGACTGTAATGTGTGTGTGTGTGTGTGTCCGCATCATGTGTCTGTTAGTGCCAACTTGGAGGCCTCCAAAACATTTAGTACAGCAAAATACATTGACAGTATGACTAAGGGGGTCCTTGATAATCGGACTACTATAATTAAGGACTCATGGGACTTTCTTGGTAAAGTCAATCAGAATATGTATGACAGTAACCTCATCCTGGTGACTATTGGCGTATGTGACCTGTTTTCATTTATACCACATGATATAGGTCTGGACTGGTTCTATGAGTTTCTATGCAGTAATTCATCATTGAATCATGACACCATCTTGACCATCTGTACTTGTATGGAGATGGTTTTGGAAAATAATTTCATTACATTTGAAGGACATTTATTTAAACAAAGGCTTGGAGTTGCCATGGGTGCATGCTGTGCACCAATCTTCGCCAACATTGTCTTAGCACATTGGGAAGATCAATACATTTTTAACTCCAAATTCAGGACTTCATGGGTATTGTATGGGCGATACCTTGATGATATTGTCCTGTTTTGGAATCAATCAGAACAAGATTTGAATAGGTTATTTTCGTACATGAACAGTACCACCAGTTTTTTGAGATTTACTATGGTTAAAGATCTAGATTATATTCATTATTTGGACATCACCATAAAGAAAGATTATGTGAACAATTGTTTTATTTCCCAACTATATAGGAAACCAACCTACTCTAACACATTATTACATTTTACTAGTGCACATCCTTTGCACCAGAAGAAGGCCCTGGTCAAGGGCCTATGTGTTAGATTGGCCAGGATGGTGTCTGGCATTTATGACTTTACCAAGGAATGTGACAATTTGTCCAATATGTTTCAGAGAAGAGGTTATCCAGAGCCTTTCCTATCAAACATCATTCACGAAGTTATAAATAAGAGGACCAGTGGACACTTTAGAGCCCTATTGGGCAACAGGGATGACCACAACAATGTGAGGCACAATAATACTATTTTTACACATGCACTGACACTCACATATTCTGCAGATTTTGAAGAAATCAAATACATAATACATAAATATTGGAAGGTTTTTGATAATGATATTAGGGTCTTGGACAAGATAAGTAATAGACCCACTATAGTTTATAAAAAGAGTACATCAATAAAAGGACTACTTGAAAAAGGCAAACCTAATCTCACTAGAGGTGGCACGTATAAATGTGGTAGATGTCCCCAGTGCCCTTTCATGATGGATAGGGACAAATTTAAACTTAAGAATTTTGGATCCATTAATAATGAAAAGAAAATGTTTTGCTATACTAAGGGGGTTGTTTATATTTCAGTATGTAAAAACTGCCAAGGTTATTATGTAGGGAAAACAAAAAATGCTTTTAGACTTAGAGTCTACCAACATTTATATGATATCAAGCAGAAAAATATGAAGAATGCTTTATTTAAGCATATTAATGACCAAAGTAATCACAGTTTTAGTTTTTTTATTCTTGAACAAGTTGATTTGGGACAAAGTGGCGGACCTGTTGAGGAATATTTGGAGTACATTGAGTTAAAGTGGCAGATCAGACTGAATGCATACTCCCCTCCAGGTCTTAATGATAGAATTTCTATAGCACCACTTTTGAAACTTAAACAGTTATTTATGTTATGATTTATTTATATTGTCATTGGTATTTTTTGCCTTATAACATTCTTTACATGTGACACTATTGATTCAACATTTGGTTAGCTGACTTTTTGTGTACTTGCAAATAGGGGGAGTATTCACTACTACCTTACACTTCCTGTGATGTTTCTTAATTGAAAGGAAATGATGGGGGTAATATTTTACTAATTGACTATGTGTGTATTTAAGGAGTTATCAGCCAGCAATTCACTGTTCTGAAGAAGTCTGAGTATTGACGAAAGCGCTTAACTTGTTGTTTCATCATTTTTAAACGGTGACTTTATGTGTATTTGTACTTCATTTTGATCATTGGATTGAGTAAAGAATTTTTTCATTATACAGGCTCCGTCTCATTGGATACCACCCTGCATCTGCTGTTCATTCTAGTTTTTATTCTGCTTACTGAGTTTGTTGGTGTTTTGTTATGGATGCAAGTGGCCAGGTGACCGGCGTTGATGGTGCCGATTTACAAAGCGTCTTGACATCTGTGACGCTTCTTACCAAGACTGTTGCTGAACTGTCAGCCAAGGTTGATAATATTATCAGGGACAATGCTGGCTTGAGAAATAGACATTTGGACACTTCACAGTCTAGTTCTTGTTCTTCCATTCCTCCGGGACAAGGAAATAATTGCCAGGGTAACGGGAATAAGGAAGTGATGTATTCCACTACCATTGGTGGGTCTGGCACGCTAGGCTTGAATATGCATGAGCCTCATGAAGTGGACTATGTTAACATTTCCATAGAACATTGGTTAAAAACTGATCTCGGTTTAAATTGTAGAAACGAGAATGTGAATTCTGACCTGGGTACACTAGATCAACAAATCCACATGTTTAAAACTTTATTATTCAAATATAAGAACATTCAGTTAGAAAATGCGTTCCTAACTGAATGTATTAAGAGGGAGCAAGTCCCTAAAGGACTATGAATGTGGAAATATCCAACCAGGTTGGAAAAGGATTCACATCTTTACAAAGAACTTTTGGGATTTTTTAACAGACAAGGCTGTGAATTGTTATGTATTCTTATTGTGGATAACAATAAGAAAATGGCACTATTGTTAAGAGAAATTAATCAGGTAGATGTCAACATTAAAAATGACTTATTGTTTGAATCTAAGAAAAATGTTTTTAATGCTGTGTTTGATACTGTCTATAATGAACTCAGTGATTTAAAAGGGAGAAAGGAAATGAAGTTATGTAGGGACAAAATGGATTATGAGAAGGGTGTGGCTTATCCAGACCCCCCAAGAGGGCAATTTAATCAAATTACTCGTAATAACAATACTTATATGTTAGGGCAAGCTTGTGAGACACAGGATGATGATAAGGAAGTTGAGGAAATCCCTTTAGAACAAGCCCCCCTCAGGAGATCGGAGAGGCTAATCAACCAAAGACAGACAAGGTCAAATTATTACAGTCCTCGATCTGCACCACGGAGGGGGAGGGGGGATGGAACAACTACCGGAGATAAGCAGCCCATCACATACTGAGACTGAGAATGTGATTCTTTCAATTGTGACTAATGATTTGGGTGACTTCAGTATTTATAATTACAGTGGTCTTACTGTCACTAGGGAATGGGCCGATTTTCTATCCAAAGGTATGAATTTTGTGCCTACTAGTAAGGGCAACATAGTAGATGTTATGGTGCAATTAAAACTATTTACAAGGAAATTAAATCTAGCTTTATTTTTCCTGATAGTAATTTTACTTATGGCTCAAACCTTAGGAGACCAAGTACCTTTCAACCTCCCAATCACCCTTTGGTACAAATATTTGAGGTTCTATGTGAAAACGACATTAGAACACGATTGGGTTATAGGCATAATGACTCACCCATAGACAATTTAAAAATAGAGGAGAAGGGTATTTTGAGTAAAATTTTACATCAGACTAATATAAGACTTATGAAACCGGACAAGGGTGGGTGTCTGGTTATTATGAATACTGATGATTACAATAGTAGAATGTTTGACATACTATATAGTGAAGTGTACACTGAGACCTCACGAAATGAATTAAACATAGCATATCGTAACATTGACTTAGAATTGGAGCAACTTTTACTGAATGGACAAATCACACTAGACACACACAACTACATTTTAACCAAACATCCCAGGATTCCCACCATATTTGGAATACCAAAAATTCACAAATCAATACACAGTCCACCTTTAAGACCCATTGTAGATGCCAAAGCCTCCAAAACATTTAGTATAGCAAAATACATTGACAGTATGACTAAGGGGGTCCTTGATAATCGGACTACTATAATTAAGAACTCATGGGACTTCCTTGGTAAAGTCAATCAGAATATGTACAACAGTAACCTCATCCTGGTGACTATTGACATCTGTGACCTGTTTTCAGTTATACCACATGATATAGGTCTGGACTGGTTCTATGAGTTTCTATGCAGTAATTCGTCATTGAATCATGACACCATCTTGACCATCCGTACTTGTATGGAGATGGTTTTGGAAAATAATTTCATTACATTTGAAGGACATTTATTTAAACAAAGGCTTGGAGTTGCCATGGGTGCATGTTGTGCACCAATCTTCGCCAACATTGTCTTAGCACATTGGGAAGATCAATACATTTTAACTCAATTCAGGACTTCATGGGTATTGTATGGGCGATACCTTGATGATATTGTCCTGTTTTGGAATCAATCAGAACAAGATTTGAATAGGTTCTTTTCGTACATGAACAGTACCACCAGTTTTTTTGAGATTTACTATGGTTAAAGATCTAGATTATATTCATTATTTGGACATCACCATAAAGAAAGATTATGTGAACAATTGTTTTATTTCCCAACTATATAGGAAACTAACCTACTCTAACACATTATTACATTTTACTAGTGCACATCCTTTGCACCAGAAGAAGGCCCTGGTCAAGGGTCAATGTGTTAGATTGGCCAGGATGGTGTCTGGCTTTTATGACTTTACCAAGGAATGTGACAATTTGTCCAATATGTTTCAGAGAAGAGGTTATCCAGAGCCTTTCCTATCAAACATCATTCAGGAAGTTATAAATAAGAGGACCAGTGGACACTTTAGAGCCCTATTGGGCAACAGGGATGACCACAACAATGTGAGGCACAATAATACTATTTTTACACATGCACTGACACTCACATATTCTGCAGATTTTGAAGAAATCAAATACATAATACATAAATATTGGAAGGTTTTTGATAATGATATTAGGGTCTTGGACAAGATAGGTAATAGACCCACTATAGTTTATAAAAAGAGTACATCAATAAAAGGACTACTTGAAAAAGGCAAACCTAATCTCACTAGAGGTGGCACGTATAAATGTGGTAGATGTCCCCAGTGCCCTTTCATGATGGATAGGGACAAATTTAAACTTAAGAATTTTGGATCCATTAATAATGAAAAGAAAATGTTTTGCTATACTAAGGGGGTTGTTTATATTGCAGTATGTAAAAACTGCCAAGGTTATTATGTAGGGAAAACAAAAAATGCTTTTAGACTTAGAGTCTACCAACATTTATATGATATCAAGCAGAAAAATATGAAGAATGCTTTATTTAGGCATATTAATGACCAAAGTAATCACAGTTTTAGTTTTTTTATTCTTGAACAAGTTGATTTGGGACAAAGGGGTGGATCTGTTGAGGAATATTTGGAGTACATTGAATTAAAGAGGCAGATCAGACTGAATGCATACTCCCCTCCAGGTCTTAATGATAGAACTTCTATAGCACCACTTTTGAAACTTAAACAGTTATTTATGTTATGATTCATTTATATTGTCATTGGTATTTTTTGCCTTATAACATTCTTTACATGTGACACTATTGATTCAACATTTGGTTAGCTGACTTTTTGTGTACTTGCAAATAGGGGGAGTGTTCACTACTACCTTACACTTCCTGTGATGTTTCTTAATTGAAAGAAAATGATGTGGGGTAATATTTTACTAATTGACTATGTGTGTATTTAAGGAGTTATCAGCCAGCAATTCACTGTTCTGAAGAAGTCTGAGTATTGACGAAAGCGCTTAACTTGTTGTTTTATCATTTTTAAACTGTGACATTATGTGTATTTGTACTTCATTTTGATCATTGGATTGAGTAAAGAATTTTTTCATTATTCGGGCTTCATCTCATTGGATACCACCCTGCATCTGCTGTTCATTCAACTTGGAGGTAGATCATTATGGTAGGTGTGGGTATAGCTAGCCGTAGGCATACGGTTACCACCTGTCCCACATTAGGAGGGACAGCTCCTCCCTGGGCAGGTGTGTCCTGACATAAAACATTACAAAGGGCAAATGTCCGGGATTGTAGGACATTAATATGTCCCATATATAATGTAATAGTTGCATTAAATAGTTATGCCTGTATGTAAGAAACGTAAATGTTACATGCAATGTGATAAGTAGCCAAAGTCCCACAATAGGTATGTATTGAGGATAAAAGTATGTGCTAACCTGTGTACTGACCTTGGCTATGTGTTGGCCTGTAAACACCGCTGTGCATCCCTCAAGTGTCCAACAATGGCCATATGAAAAGGTGGCAACCCATGGCAAAGAGGTTCTGTTACCAACACAACCGCAATGACTGCAAATATCTGGGACAGAAATACAGAGGATAGCTGTCAGTTAGACATATCCCTTTACATATCGCTGCAATTCCGGAGGTATGGAAGTATCAACCTCACCTGCATACTATATAGAAACCAATTAACAACGGCCCAATGTACAATCCCATAACATAAGTCTACTAAGTGATAGCTCTTTAATTAGGGACAGACCCCACACACACATATATATGGAATATGTAGAAATGCAAGCCCCACAAACCTGTATATGCTACATACACCCACCGACATCCCCACACTAGAAACTATAGCAATACAGACTGCAATAACAGCACAAACATCCAGTTAGTCAATTACATCTGCAGAACCGTCAACATACCTTGTGAGAGATACAATTAAAGGCGCCATGCAAAATTGCAGCCGTTATATAATGGAACAAACGGCGATGTTACAGGTTTTGTTTGCAATAGTCCGTTATCAGACGTTGGGATGACAGGAACACCCACATGTTGAACCACATACTCTAGCTGTCACACACAATCCACTGGGGATATGAATCCAAAGTATAATTGTCTCTATGCATAGCAGTTGCAATTACACATAACAAAACACAATACAGTCCGTCTCCCCTGAGGTAGGGCAAATGGGCAATGCCCAAGTGGAGAATTAAATTATACCCCACTGTTGCCACGTAATTGGTGAATGGAGTAGCTGCACAGCTGATATGCAAGTAATTAGTCAGTCAGGAACACCAATTGGCGGGAGGAAACCACATGTTACAGGTATCAACGTATATAAGGATGACTTGCCAGACATTCAAACCGTATGCTCATACAAAATACCTGTTTAAGCAGTGTGAGAGAGATAGAGATGAAAGTCTGTAACGATAAGGTATGTAGAACACTCAGTATGCAAGTTTATGTATAGCATGTTTTTTATTAATTATTTATTGTATATATAGCCTGGTTTGCATTAATTAAAAGTGTCCGCAATGCATAAAGTGGGAAAAGGTATTTATGTAGTGATGTCTTGCTGAGCATACTAACGCATGTAGAAACTGTGCGTCCAGCAGTGAGCCACAAGGTACACATCACAGACACCACAAGGGATGCTACATGAGGGCTTTAAACAGAACAATTCCATACAACCCACCGTCAGTGGTAGGGTATGTCCAACAAGTACGTGCCATAGCAGGGGATAGTATATGTTGATATACTGTCACAGTAGGCATGTGTATGGGCATATAACGACAATGACATGTCTAAGATGGTCCCGCTGTGCAAGTATGCTTTGCATTATGGGATACTATGTGAAATATGTGTAATGTATAGTATTGTAGGTAGATATGTCAGATATTCTACACAGCATAACAGGCATATCATGCATACCAAAGGTATTGTCTATTGGCATGTACACTAACAGGATACATATGGCTTGTAGGCATGGGACATTGCAATAGCATGATAGCTAATCTAAATGGAAAGGCTACCAAGTAACCATGCACAAAGGACATGTAATAGCTTCACATGTTCATAGTGGGGTACTATGCAGTCTGGCAAGTCTATGTGTAAGCACAACTACAGTGTTCACACCAGTGGCACCTCTCTAGGGTAGTGTCCTGTGAACAGCAGAGCCATGTGTTACCTGCACCTCTGCACAGTACAGCCACTGCAGTGATCCCTGGTGTACATGTGTCTCCCAACCACCAAGGAAGGTATCACATGAACAGTGCTACTGAGTGTCCCTGCGTGATGTACATAGGACTCATGTTCCAAAGCATGGTGAGTGACCGGTTTGGGAATGTAACCCTCAAGCACATCCCACTCATTGTTGCGTGTGTGTACATATCCATGAGCATGTTGCTCACAGTGGCTTTTGCTTATGTTGCGTATGTGGAGTATATCCATTAATATTGTTGTGGACATGGGCCCTGTCTGTTCAGCAGAGGTCACCCCTGAGTATGTAGTATGAAAATGTGTACAGACGTGGTGTCCGTAGTTCAGCCGCATACTTTAACTGTCGGAGCTCAATAAACATCATGGCGTGTAAATGGTGTGGTATGTAAAGCTGTAGCTGTTGTGTAAGGTACACCCTAAATGGGGTGGTGTACCCTTGAATGTGTGTAGAAGTCTTGAGTTCAGAGGTACAATGGGTGCCTATGTACCAGCTACACACCCAGTACAGATAAGTGTGGCCACGTAGAAGGATATCCATGCCACAGTGGCAATACGGTAACCACAGGAGTGGGTGCGACATACGTGTGTACTACAAACATGTACAATGTGTCATGTATGTAGGGGACTACCACCTATGTGATAGTCAGTGGGTGAATGGTGTAATGCAAAGGTGATATTCATGCACCTTGTGTCAAGCAGCTTGAGGCCATGATATTCATATCAGGTATCTGTCACAGTGACACCCATATGGATGGAGTCAGTATCAGCTGGTGGATCAATCATGGCACTTTGTATGCAGGGGTTTGTAAAGCTAGGCAGGGAAAGTCCCTCTGTGCTAGCCTGTACCTCAGGGAAGCATATACTGAACATGAGGGGCCCAATGACTGAGGACTGTGGTATGGCAAATGTAACTGAAATGCAGTAAGTACTATGGTATGCTACCCTCATTGTGTGTGTCCTGTCCATGAGCCACGTTGCATAACATCCTGAGACATAGGGCACGATGTGCAGGTGGATGTGTATGTTGTCAATACCAGAATGGAGAACGGTGCTGAAAGGCAATGAGAGGACAATGTAGGATGTGTGGACTCCCGTACCATCATCAACTACCCTGGTAACTGTATGAAAGGAGTCCACCAGGTGTAGGGGCCATGCTCTGGCCCTAACAAGTCCAACCCGGGTGGCATCAAAGGACCGGAGCCCAACAATGTCTCTGTGAATGATGTCCTCGATGATGTGCCCCATAGCCATGCAGAACAGTCCAGTCAGGTGTGTAGGACAATAGTCCCAATCGTGCATTGTGGTGCCACCTGTTTGGAGTGTGATAAATGTTGCTGTGTGCCATTCAGGGGCCACAATGTCTGATACAAGGCTATTACTGAATATGGTGACCTAGTGGGGAGACATGTCATTCAGAGGTTTGTGGACATCACAGCCTGGGACTTTGGAAGGTGACATGGGGCCAGTGTCCCAGGACATATAGAGTGCAGGTTAGTACTATGTAGGTGTGACAACAGGGACACCGCAATGTTTCTGCATGGATTGTGGCCCTGTAGTGAGTGAGAGGGTGTAATGTTAGCATTGAATCCATCCGTCAGCATGTTGCCAACATCACCTGGGTCTGTAATGTTCCTGAGTGACTGTTGTATGTGAGAGCAGATGTGGGTGTTGCCAACGACTACTGACATACCACCATAATGTCTTGCGATACACCCCGGAAAGTGTCACAGTAATGTTTACATAGCTAGTCTTGGAGTATGTGATGAGGGATCCCGTGGCCCTACCGAGGCTGACCAGTGAGCTATCCCACCCATGGGATTGTACACCACTGTGCAACAGCCTCCACCTGTTGTTGTACATTATGTCCATGGAACTTGACCACCAGAGTGGCGTCTGTTATCTGGTGTGTACCATCATGGCTCTGTGTGGAATAGCATGGTCCATGCAGTCGTGTACATGCTAATGAAGTGCACTTGGGTATGTTTCAGCATTTGTAAGTGCATTGTCCATCTACATGGGTGTCATGACGTTAACAACCGCTGCCATAAGATGTCTGTAGTAGGTGTTGTAGTACTCATGTACTGTGTATGCCATGAAGGGTGTGGTGCTGGGATGTGGCTAACAAGGTTGATTAGCATATGTTCGGAATACACCAATGAGGGGATAACCCCAGGTGTGGAACACCAGTCACATGTTGGTAGTGTTCATGTCAAGGTTAATGTTGGTTTTGGAGGTGGTGTGTATGGGTTGATCAAGCCGAGTGGAGGTTATGGCTCATGGATGTGTCGGTACATGAGTGGCTATGCCAGTTAAGTGTGGGGTAGTGTCAGTCACACATCAGTAGTAGCTGTCTGAGCCCTACTGTCCAGTACACCAACAAATGAGGTCTGGTAACTGTGGGGTATGTTGTTGAATCTGTAGCTTGTTACAATGTGTATAGCGGTTCCGGACACAGTTAGTTGCACGTGGAGCACCTCTGATGCATTGTGCTAAGTAACTAGCCAGGATGTGTGTACAACATAGTGGGATATGGGAACACCTCAGCTGTGGGTGTGCCGGTCCAGGTATGTGCCTGAAAGGTATGGTCTGTCTATAACCTGTCATTGCAGGTGTGCTCTGCAGAGCCTAGAGGCAGGTCCCAGTCACTGCAGAGATATTGGAGTGGTGCATTATAAAGTGTGTCTTGCCTGCGTGCGTCACAGAGGAAGATGCAAGCAATGTGTCACATGACCCCATGTCCTGCTTGCCAGTTCCCGAAATGCCGGTGACTGTTATGGGAAACTGTGCAAGACAGGCAGTATAGAAGCAGCAAGAGCCTTACATGTGATCTGTACTCCAGGGCTGACAGGTGCAGGTCATCTGTGCCAAAGTATTGCGTTTGACCAGGTCAGTCAAAGCGGGCAGATACCAGATGCCTGTGGAATGACAGCAGAAGCATAGGCAACTGTTGAAGTGACACAGTCAGTCATTGTACAGTGGTATCAGGTCCGGATGAATGCATAATGCTCCCCAGGGCTAGGCCCACACCTGCAGGGCTACAACACTGGTGAGCTATTGCATGTTCCTGCACACTTAGTCTGTGAAGTGACATCTCAGGGCAGTCACACTAACATGGAGAATGACAGTCACATCATAGCTGGTGAGGTGTGGCATGGGTGCATAGGTTATGTTGCAGAACCAGTTACCCGACAGCAAGATGTAAGCGATTATTGCCTTGTGTAGCCTGCTGTGTGGAGCTGCAGTGTGACCGCCTACAGACTCACCTATGACTGGTGTGTTGTGTATGTTATAACACCCTATTGGCTGTATGTGATGGGCATACATGAGTCTGTTGGCTATACGTTGGTGATGTTGTGTTCCGTGATGGGGGCTGCCTCTGGTGCCTACACAGAGTATGGAGAGGTACTGCACAAGTTGTCCTCGTATGTGTGGCCTGTGGTGGAGATTGTGTGAGCCTATGTGATGAGTGGGGTGTGTTGCAAACGTTACACATTCCCACATGACTGTCAGGTGCAGTCAGGGTTGGTGACAGCATTACCCCCAGCAGGGCTGCATAAGTGCATCCCCCACAGGCTGTAGTGTCGTATGTTGGGAGGTGAGCATTGAATGTGTACATGAGGCAATTGCTCTATTGCCACATGTACGACATATCCATCATATAGACAGGCAATAGCACTGGTGCGTGACAGTTGGACATGCCTGTATATACAACCATGTCTCACAGGATATGTGCGTTACTTGTGTACAACAGCTGTTGTACCATAAGCAAGCTGGAAATTTAGCCAGTGTACCTGTGGGAAATGGTGTGGAATGAGTGCTATATTAATCAGTAGCTCATGACATGCTTGCAAGTTCTGAACAAGTGCCAAGCATGACCATACAATACAGATAGGGTGTTGGATAATATCAACCCACAAGTGGTGACGACAGTCATAATGGGTGGCACCCCACTATAACACTGCTGAGTATGGTGTGCATGTCCATGAACCATTATCACTGTAGATGTTAGCAGTACAGATGTACAAAACAGTACGGATGTTTGATTACAAATACCTTTGTATGTCACAGTAGTGTTCTACCAGTGGCCTGTTGACAGACTCACAACTACAAAAGGTGCCAGAGTGACATGTGCATATCACACCAGTGCCAGCTACAGTAGAACAAGGTTAATGTGTTGTACTCCACCCTCATTGTAGTTCATACCACACAGACAAATGCTAGGCGTCTGTGTATGTAAGGATGTGAATGGCCATGACCTATGAGGAATAGCTGTGTCAGTGTTGTGAACAACATACAGAATGGGCTGTGTGGGTGAGGTGTGTGACATATGTGCACATTCTGATGGATGATATCAGCATTGTCACCGCTAGGTGAACATCCCTGTACCCATTAACTACCACCTAGGCTGTGGTCAACATTATGGACACTGTGTAAGGGATGGAGCTGTGCAGTACACCTCCCTGCCTTGGTGACATCTCAAGGCCCCTTGGGTAGTCATACGAGGTACCCATGTCATGACAGGGTGCCATCCATGAGCACGGAGATCATTGGACAAGCATATACAGCACTGGGGTGACCAATATTGGATCACATATCACCTTTAAGGGGTAATGGCTATGCGTGGATGGGCAATACCAGCCTTCACAATCCTCAACTCCACTATGCAGCATGCTGTCTACCTTGCATAAAGACATTTGCTACACCATGATGATGGACATGCTACATGTCCATATCCTGATCTGTAAGACATACGTCATGGACAGCCACCATCCTAATATTAGGATCGCCACATGCTGGACAGATCCCTGTGCCATACATGTGACATACTGGCTGTCTGTTACAGCTAGGAAACCTTGCCCGTACATGCTACGGTTGATAACCATCCCTGCGAATGACGTCCGACTAGCCATTGTCCCATGTCTATCACATGTGCAACACAGGCGATCTGTGGCAGGATGTTGAACAGCTGTACAGTGCTGTGTAGATGTATATGGCAAAACACATACATGTACAGCTGTCCATGTGTATGTGTGCATTGTCACTGCTCAAGTCCATTAAGGCTGTGTCTGTGTTGATATGTGACATATACACAGCATCAAGGTCAACAGCAGTACCGTGGTCACATCCAGGCATGTGCAGATAGGTAAGAACACCAGTGCAGGCAAATAGACATGCCCACATCAAGACAGCATTCACATGACCTAAGGCCGCTCCTGCCAGCAGCGGGACGACCTGTGGCAGGATCTACGCAGGAGGGTGAACGATGTGGGTGGCCATAACCACACCTACCAGCAGGTGCGCAGAACCTGCATGGACTTGATACGACATGCAAAACAGCGTGCCACTGCAATTGCCAGGTAACAAGGTGGAACAGGTGGTGGGCCACCAAACCAGCCCCCACTCACACACACCGAGGAGCTACTGGACAGTCCGGGGACACCCTCAGAACAGCATCCACACACACTAGCTGCCATCGTGGAGGTGGGTGTCTCCCAACAAATGAGCCTGGAGTTGCCTGGTAAGTCAGTACTGCACATATGGCTATTATATCCCATTTAGTTGCATGTGTCACTGTACATTATGTAAAGTAACAACATATGCAAGGTATGTGGACACACATGCTGCATACTACAATATGCTAGCCTGTGTATGCACACATGTGCATACTATATGCTATTATACAGGCGAATGTGTTAACATGCACAGTGCACCCTGTGGCTGTCAGACAGTCAGGGATAATGTTCATACTGCTGTGTCACCCCTATACAGGTACCTCTGGCATGCTGCACAGACATTAGTCCATTGCAGGTGAGACTGTCATCAGTATCAGGCATGTTAAAGCATACATCTATTTGACATGTGGCCAGTTAACAGTTGCACACTTGATGTTTGTTCCAGTCATGATATACAGGTCGCATCCCCCATCATTCACACAGGCCACCCATGTGCAATATATACAAACGAAATGATACACCGACTTGAAACCATAGTAGTTGTCATTGCTACATATGTGGTCAGCTGTACATACAATGGTGGAGGTGTTCTACAATGGAGGCATATGTAGTATGCATTGGAACAACATGTGTGGTATGCAAACAGTACCACACAGTGAGCTGTGATATGGGCAGCCCACAGGTGTCACCATTGTGTTATATGCCCCTGCATTGGGTGCACACATTGTGATGTGCCATCTGACATGTCCCAGACACGTAGTGTTCTGGCTGCAATATTGTCACACTATCCCATGACCCATACCCCACATACCAAACATACAACCCGTTGTCTGCATAGCCCTGTGGATGGTGACATATCTGACATCTATGGGTGTATGTCATATGGGACAACACAGACATGTGAGACAGATGGCCATCACACACATTTGCTCAACACATGTGCACACATGGCCATGGGGGATGGCCAGAGACACGTAGCCACACAGTAGATGTGATGTGTACATACCCTGTTGCACAATGTCCACACATGGTCCAGTTATAGCCTTAGTTGACTGATTATACAGTTGATGTGGTACACTGGACATCCTAAAAGCCTGTGCACAGCTAGTGGAGGTGTCACTGAAGTCTACCATATAAGATCTGTTGAACATCACGACTGTGTCATAGCATGACAGTAGTCATCTGTACAGCTTCCACGGACATTGACACCACATTAGGCCACAGATACTGTACATTTCCCTTGCTGCTGTAGGACATCACCGTTAGCTGTGCACCTCGTGTGTGTGTGGTGCATCAATGTCATGTGGGAAATGGTGAATTGACATGTCCACTATGTGTGGACATGGTTGCCAGGCAGCTAAGACCCTGTAGTTGTTGTGCAGGGGTGTCATCTGTAGGTCCTCCACTGAACTGCTACTTGAAACAGCATGGTTTGGTGTGTATACACCTCAGCATCGTGGGTCACAATCCACAGTTATGTCATGGGTATGCATACAGTTGTGGCTATGCAATGTGTACACATTATGCATTGTACAGCAATATAGATGCCTCACGATGCCATGCAATGGCACAGTGTCTGTACTTCACACTGTATAGCAATGTAGATGGCTCACACTACCCTTCCATGCTCATGCACATTTGCTAAACATACATTCTATCTGTAGGGCCTACAGAAAACACCGCAATGTGATGCCCATTACGATGCTGTACATGTGTCAGGACAGTTAATGCACACGTCAGCAGATTACATATCAAGGTCACATCAGCCATATGTACTGTTATCCTGTTCTGGTCCACATGGTGTATCACGGGGATGCATGCATACTACCATGATTGTGTGAACTGCATGGCTACTGAAATGACACCTGCTTGCTGTAGTGTGCACCCCAGGGAGTTATGCTTACTAACACTATTAATGTCTGAGCTGCATGCCCTCTGCCGTATCACAGGCATGCTGCATGCCATCTGTCAAATCACATGCATGGTGTGTGTGTGTGTGTGTGTGTGTGTGTGTGTGTGTGTGTGTGTGTGTGTGTGTGTGTCTGTGTGTGTGTGTCTGTGTGTGTGTGTGTCTGTGTGTGTGTGTGTGTGTCTGTGTGTGTGTGTGTGTGTGTGTGTGTGTGTGTCTGTCTGTGTCTATTGTAATTTAGAGTCTTTCTTTGCATTCACAGGTGATATAGGTGCGTTACCCTCCTGCGGTCCATCTGATGTTAGTGTCCCCACAGATACTAGCAGTGATGAACATATGCATGAGGTACAGGCAGGGTTGTCAGGGGCTGAATCTGTGCCAATGTCTGCCATCCCAGCTATGTCCCCCTCATCCCTGCACACAGTTCTGCTGCCAACACATACCGTATCAACAGTGGCCATAGAGGAAGGACAGTCAGCGTCTGTTAGCATGGAACAGGAACGTGTGGTGGCTACAGAAGGTGTGTCTACACACCATGGTATCAGTGTAATGACTGCAGATGTGCCACACAGGCATGTGGCCGCTGCTGCTTGTAGGAGGACCTCTGGCAGACATGCACCTGCAGGACAGAGCGCAGCAGCTGATATCACCAGACGCATGTTCCAGACTGTAATGGTGGCACAGGCATGTGCTGAGCGGCAAAACAGAGAAGGGCAGAAGCTGCAGAGGGCTGCTATCCATACCCTAAATGACAACATCCAGGCATTGGCAAATGCTCAACAGCAGATTGCTGATGTTCTGGACAGGCGATTGGGTGACATGGTCGGAATCCTTGACCGTCGCATGGCAATCCGCGAGCGTGAGCTGTCTGTGCTGGAACATCTGGTAGGAGTGAGGCATAGGCCACATGGATGTAGGCCAGCTACACCATCTAGTGCAGGTCAACGTGAGCGTGCCACCTCATATGCCTGCTCCCATAGTGCTGGTAGCAGTAGCAGTGCAGCTGGTGCTGTGCTGTCCACACCAGGACACAGCAGGCCACATCGTGGCCCTGGATGTTCCCCGCGGGGACACGGTTCCAGTGGACATGTGTCGTCGGACAGTAGCCAAGCTGTACCTCCGCCTGGTAGTGCCCGTGCAACCCCTGGCAGGCACAGGTTATGTGGCCGGACACAGTTGGCTGTACAACCTGGTCTGTACAATCTGGAGCTGTCAATAATACCCCGTGTAGGCCTCACAAAAGGCAGAACTGTGTGCACACATACACGCACACAGCAAAGACATCTGTAGGGCACCACAACACCCACATGCATACTGAACAGACATATCCAATCATATCACTGGCCCTTACCCACACACAAGATGTCATCCATTGGTGCAGCCTATGCCCCTGGCAAACATTATCACCCTGTGCATATGATGAAGCCTGTGCCGCATCCCTGTCATCCACACCGTTGGTGCAGGGACATGCTCAAATGGTCTGATGCACAGGGTGTACAGAATAGTGAGAAGTGTATATTACATTAGTCGTGTAAGAATAGTGAGAGAAGTGTATATTACACTAGTTGTGTGTGAATAGTGAGAGACGTGTATATTACATTAGTTGTGTACTGGTGACACGCACCAGACATACCATGTAGTACAGGTTTAGCATGCATTGTTATATGTTCACAGTATGTGTCTCAGTAACAACAGTAACAGCATGTTGGTAATGATGCCCTGGTTCCGTCCTTATGGTCTACTTGCATGTGCCTACAGGTAGCACTGTTTGCAGTCTCCCATGTGTAACTATGGAGTACTCACAGGCGCATATGGCAATATCAGCATGCTAGACGTAGCCTCAGCCTGACTGCTGGAAAGTCTAACATAACACAGATGTCCACACATATACTGATCCAGAAGCATGTGGGCAGTTTAATAGGCTACAGTGGCTAGAGACGGGACATCCATACCAGGTCACATCACAGGTATGTTGACATGGTGCAGGGGTTGTACACAGCTGTCTGGCCAATGATAAAGTTAGAGGCCACTTGATAGCATGAGGCCTCACTGTGTAGCAGTAATACCCTGTCACATTACAGGAACATGCTCACACTCATGGGGTCAACAACACTATAATGCACACCCCATAGTGTTGAGGTGAGGACCCTTGCCTATGTGGTCATCACCATCACAGTACTGTGAACCCACACGATGCGACACAGAGAAAGAACATGTACAGGTAACCAGTGCGGCTGAGACTGATAGCATCAACAGGGTGGTGGACTGCATCACCATGAGGGGTTAGGGATCCTGTGTGTTCTGTATGGTAGCATACACCCTCACTCCATGCACCAGACAGCCATACATACCTACATACACACACACACACTGTGGAGACAAGCAAACACACATGGCAGTACTGTGAATGATACACCTGCTATATGATGATACATCTGACAGACATGCAGCAGTATTGACTGCATTATGTGTACCAACGCTACCTTCGGCAATTGTGCTGCTATATGCACACAGGAGGATGTAAGTGTTACAAGTGTCAAATGACGTACTGTCGGTGACTCCTGACCGTTGTATAGGTTTTATGTCTCCACCGTCAAGTAACGGTAACATAGCGTACTGTTTGCACATGTAATGGTAGGATGGCATGTGACACACCTGTGAGCCATCCCCAGCAAACATCCATCTACACAGGTGGATCACCACTTTATGTACACACATTCATCCATACCTGCTGTACATCCTACCATACTGTCAGTATGTCACCATATACAGGTGTCAATGATGGGGCTGCATTGCAACTGCATGTTGTAGTTAGGCACAGATTAGTTACTTACATCAGCTACTGCACATGCATGGTAGCTGCATGCACACTACAGATTGTACATGTGTGTTGGTCCTACATGCCTGTCATGTAGCCATGTTTGTATGCATTGCAATTGGTGGACATGTGTGTTGACATACAAAACACATGGACTGTTTTATGATATGATGGATGTCATGGGTAACTAGTACAGAGGGAATGTGTCCTCGGTCAACATTGCTGCCTCATGTACTGTTAGCATTCAACAGCCATGGACCCACCTTCCATTTGAGTGCGTATGATTGCTGTAGCCACTTGCCTGCACGGAGGACAGCAAAAGCTATGCTATGTACATATGTGTTGTGTGTGTGGTCCATGCACATATCCACTGCAATTACATGTATGACATAGCCAAACATGTGTGTTCGTTGGTGTACAGCGACAGTCATCTGTCACAGCTGTGTAAGACCCAGGGCCCCTGGTATGTGTAGAGCCGACCTAGTTATGTACAGTGGTATCATTGCAATGCATAACACATGATGGAACCCTGTCGGTACATGTGTAGTCTGCACAGTTGCTGTAGACCTATGTACAGTGCACTGGTCATGAGTCACACGGTGTTGTGTTAATGTATGGCTGTGTATTGCTGGTCCAATGAAATGGTGATGTCGGAGGGCTACATTGTAGATTGTGGTGTGTACCTCTGTGATATGCACCTGAGACATCTGTGATAGCTCCTGAGTGTGTACTGGTCAATACATGTGAGTGGCCTTCATGTACGTGGGGACAGTAATACCATACTGTGCCCTTCCGTGTTTAGAATCCGTGTGCATGCAAGATGGCCCTTTGCAACTGCTAAGTGTGTGAGCATGCCCAGTATGCCGTTGTGTAGATGAACACACAGTACATTCCAAACTGCGCCCTTCCGTGTTTAGAATCTGTGTGCATGCAAGATGGCCCTTTGCAACTGCTAAGTGTGTGAGCATGCCCAGTACGCCATTGTGTAGATGGACACACAGTACATTCCAAACTGCGCCCTTCCGTGTTTAGAATCTGTGTGCATGCAAGATGGCCCTTTGCAACTGCTAAGAGTGTGAGCATGCCCAGTACGCCGTTGTGTAGATGGACACACAGTACATTCCAAACTGCGCCCTTCCATGTTTAGAATCCGTGTGCATACAAGACAGCCCTTTGCAACTGCTAAGTGTGTGAGCATGCCCAGTACGCCATTGTGTAGATGGACACACAGTACATTCCAAACAGATGTGTGATACTAAGCGTGTGGGCATGACCATTGACATCCTGTATAGCGATGGTGGTCATCCAGGCAACAGATGTCCATTTTCAATGTCACGATGGATGCCTACATTGAATACACTGGTTGCTGTCTTGAAGGGTGTACTGTCTGTGGCGCATCCCGTATCTATGTAGTGTTGTTGTAGTGCTCCGTAGATATTTGGTTGCCCCGATCACACCACTGCTGTGTGTTTGTCTACGTCTACCTTGGGACAGTAATATGCTTTCAGACTGCTCACTCTCTATACATTCCCTATCGGTGTCCTTGCCTTTGCGGATGATGTCACCCACCTAGAAGTATGCCTCTGGGAATGCTGTGCTCAGTAATCTTGGTAGCGCGTTCTGTAAATGCGTAATGCTGTAGTGTGATAAGGTAGTTAGGTGTATGTTTGACTCCCATCCCTGTCAAGTGGGTGTGTGTTTGTGTGTGTGTGTGTGTGTGTGTGTGTGTGTGTGTGTGTGTGTGTGTGTGTGTGTGTGTGTGTGTGTGTGTGTGTGTTTCCAGCTGCCTGGGGACACTGTAAATGTGTCATGCTGTAGTGTGTTAGGGTAGTTAGGTGTATGTTCGACTCCCAGCCCTGCCAAGCGTGTGTGTGTTCGCGTGTATGCTCCCGTCTGCCTGGGGATGCAGTCTTGCTTCTAGACGCCGCACACCACAGCAGTTTGCTACCCATGTCTTTGCCTTTGTGGATGATGACACACACCTAGATGACTGCCTCTGGGACTGCTGTGCTTAGTAATCTCGGTAGCGCGTTCTGTAAATGCGTCATGCTGTAGTGTGTTAGGGTAGTTAGGTGTATGTTTGACTCCCAGCCCTGCCAAGTGTGTGTGTATGTGTGTGTGTGTGTGTGTGTGTGTGTGTGTGTGTGTGTGTTCGCGCACATGCTCCAGTCTGCCTGGGGACGCAGTCTTGCTTTTAGACGCTGCACACCACAGCAGTTTGCTACCGACGTCTTTGCCTTTGTGGATGATGACACGCACCTAGATGACTGCCTCTGGGACTGCTGTGCTTAGTAATCTCGGTAGCGCGTTCTGTAAATGCGTCATGCTGTAGTGTGTTAGGGTAGTTAGGTGTATGTTTGACTCCCAGCCCTGCCAAGTGTGTGTGTGTGGTGTGTGTGTGTTTCCAGCTGCATGACAACAATACATTGCTTTTACAGCATTCACTCTCCATAACATCCATGCGGCGTCTTTGCCTTTGATGCTGCTGTCTGCAGGCTAGACATGTGCCTGTGTGAATCATGTGATCCACTGATCGTGGTAGCGCATTTTGTAACTGCATTATGCTGTCGTGTGGTACAGTGCTTACATTTATGTTCTGCTCCCAACCCTGCCACATGTGTGTGTGTGTGTGTGTGTGTGTGTGTGTGTGTGTGTACGTATCTATCTACATATAGATATATATATATATATATATATATATATATATATATATATATATATATATATATATATATATAGATACATATATATATATATATATATATATATATATATATATGTATGTATGTATATGGCTATATATATATATATATATATATATATATATATATATATATATATATATATATATATATATATATATATATATATATATATATATATATATATATATATTGTATATAGATATGTATGTTGGGATTATCACTCTTGACTCTGCTGCATTGTCTGTACGTGAGCACCATGGATGTATGTACATCTGCTATGGCTCTGTGATAGTGCACATACTGTGTGCTGTAGTGATCGTGGGTTATACATGTGTAGTGACTGGTTATTGTGTTGCTGGGTATTACACGCGCATTGGAAACAATGTTAGTGCAGCACCTTTGACTGGTCGTATGCAGATCTCGGCAACAGTCAGCAGTGGTTATTACACTGGAGTGTGAGTATGGCTCATATCCGTCTGTAGTAACTGTCAATTCTATGCACCTCAGGTTAACATTACAGACGCACGTTTATCCACAGGTTGTGGTACAGATCCCAGGACTGTATGTGTAGACATTGACAGGTGCAGGACTGAGTTGTGTTGGATGCATGGAGGGGTGTCCATGGCCAGTAATGGGGATCTCTACAGCCTGGCAGGTACGGTCTGTGGCTGTCCCACAACCTCCTGTATATGGCTGACACATGTTGTACCTGTGTATATGCAGACACACACACTTACCACAAACAGCTACGGCTATCACATACACACACCCATTGCACCACCATTGGGCCATGCAATAACCGTTGTCCCTCACACACACCTATGTGTACATTGGATGGATCTATGACAGCTCTGGACATGTTAACACCACACCCTGTGCATATGATGTCACCTGTGCCACCACCTGTGATGTGTAACATTGATGCAGGATCTGACTAACCTGGTGCTGCTGCACACGGTGGCTTTATTCCACTGTATTGATGTTAGCATGCTGTTAACACACAGTGTGTTACTTCCAGGTGTACTTCAGCAGGCATGATGTATTGCAGCTATGACCATCACTGTAGCATAGTTTATAGCACTGTTACTTCTGATGATGTAGTCTCCATCCATGTGTCATTTCACTGATATGTGTAGTATTGGCAGCATGTGTGTCTGTGTGTGCAGTACATGTGTGATGTGTGTAGTACATGCTTACAAACGCATACACAACATTACATGGGCTTCACCATTCGTACACTAGCTTACTCGTTCTTCCACACACGCACACAGGCTAACACGCGCACACACATGCTTACTCGGGCTTACTGGCACGCACAGGCGCAGACACACTGTGGGCAGGTTTGCAGGTCACATCGGTGGTATCCATGGCGTACGCCGTCAGTCTCCTGACGTTCCCTAGGATAGCTCATGACACGTCTCTTCCAGTGAGTACTGACAGCACATATGTGACACTGCTCCAGTGAGGTTACAGTGTTTTGTACATACACACTCATGTTGTCACCTATCTTCTACTCTAATAGTCCCCTTAACCTACACTACACTGTAGAGGCTTGGCCCATATGGCATGACATGTTGTGATTCACTATCCTCAGCCTCACTTGCCTCACATTGCCTACAAATGCTTCGTTACATCTCTGACAGAGCGCTTCCACACATAAGTACCAGTACGCAGTAGCCATGTTGTCTCCAGCTTGCCATTTGTCTGCATGGCGTACTAACATCTAACTAAACCTACATTTTGTATGTATATTATCCATATGTCTTGCTTTGAAGTGCAGCGCTTTCTCGTGGCACTGCGCTATGCTTCCACACCAGGGATCGGGGGAGGACAACTACTGGTTCATTGATATCCAATGGACAAAGCCACCACTGGCCTTGGACTTGGACATTGGCATGCCTCTTCGACTGTATTCATACTGTATTTGCAGCTGTCATTGCTCCATTTAGCAACGTGCAAAACGTTAGTCGCATAACATCCAGGTACATTTCTGCACATAACTCTGCTCTAGCACGGACAGCTTACTGTTTCATGTATCGCGTAATTACGTAGTGTTACCACCTGTCCCACTTTGCGAGGGACAGTCACTCTTTGGGCAGTTGTGTCCTGCAAAAAATGTGAGAAAAGTGGCAAATGTCCTGAGAGTTTAGGACAAAATTATTTTCTATATTTTATGTCATAGTTGCATAAAACAGTTATTCTGTATCTGAAACACCTAAATGTTATAAGAAACAGAATAAGGAACTAAAATGCTACAAGAATAGACTTTTATTCAGGCAAAAAACTGAAGTTCTGTCCTTTGTACTGGCCGTGGGTATGTTTTGCCCTGCAAAATCTGATATTTGTAGCACAAATGTCCCACTTTGGGCATTTGGAAAGGTGGCAACCCTATCATTACATCATTTGCATAGTTTACACATACAAATGGGGTATGTTGGAAATCCCAACATTGTCCGTGCAATGTTCGTGTTACGGGCGGTCTTGCACGCCCCTGCAGGTGTTTGCTGAATAGCCTGGCAGTCATCTTTCCTTGCTGTACACTCACTCAATCCATACACGCCGGAGGCTTCATGTATCATGGCCTAGGCTTTGCTGTGTGCTATGTCTATTTGTGGTGTATGCATGGCTGTGGGTATGTCCCACTGTCATCATTGGTAAAGGTGACACCTTATAGGTACTTCCTGTAGACTGCTGTGTCATTTGACATGTCAGCACATACCTGCGGATGAACTTCCTACTGCAGCGCTTTTCATACCTTCCGAGTTATTTTGCAGTCGATAATGCTGTTTCCTCAGACATGTATCTGTTTCAGATCATACCTACCAACCTCCTAGTGCAAAACATCTGTACAAAGCCTAACATGATGGGGGGACAGATAGGGGCAGATTCTACATATTGCTCTTACAAACGTAGATAGTTGACAGTATTATAGGTTTTGCATTAGTATGACCTTTCTGAGGGATTTGGGGTCTTAAACACATATGTTTATCATTATTTAATGACATCAGTTCTCAGGTATTTGGCAGACGGGTACAGATTGTGAGAGGAACACACCACACATATGAGGCATACATCTGCACATTCGTTCAGTTGCGAGGTATGTTTCTGATACTGGACATCAATTTCCTTACACCAATACACACAATACATGGCGCCATCACAGGCCAGTTACCATTACATTCCTATTGCAGGACACACCCACCCACTGGGTTATATTCCTCACACAGGCCAACAGGTACTTATCCACACTAATTATTCCATCATGTACCTTATGTGTACGCCGGTATTTGCGCTTTCCGTCAGTGGCAGAGCTCACGTACGAGTATGGGGGACTGGACACTGTATCAGTGACACTGCATGACACCCTGAGGGACACATGTCTTTTGAGTCTATTAACCTTCCACATTGACTTTCACAGGCTATACATTGTAATTCACATTTGTGGACAAACATGCTTATGACTTGTACATGTTTTGTCATTTGTCCTGACGTCTTTCTTCTCACTTGTCCACCTAGTATCACTAGTTCTGTACATTTCATTAGGACGGGTTACCTTCATACCTCTCACCTGAACACATTATGAGTATACGCCCTGGGGTTTGACCTATGATTCTGTTACATTTGTTATGATAATGTGCCTTTCTGATAGATTGCTGGCAAGCCATGACAGACTGTGCGGTTAGGTAATCATGACTGACATTTCTATTTCATGATTACTAACTCTCATAACATTTGTATTCCTGAGTACGCAATTATTCTATCAACGGTCTGACTTTGTCTGAGGTATATTTAATATAGTCCCTATTTGTCTGTCGTGTACTATGCCTTAGTCCAGCTGTCTTATTCTGACATTCTGGCAGGTATGGTTACCATCTTGGTCGTACAAGTGTCCATTCATGATAATCGCCTACATGACACTGATATAGGTCCCTACGTCTTCCCCCAATGGTTTACACAATATCCAGTAGATGGGTTGCACCTTTTTGGAGAATGTAGGCGTGTGCTATACCCACATAGGTATATTGATCACTCCCATGGGGCGTACCTAATAGATCTGTGCCAACCAACACCTTGGCCCAATTCTGCATACCCATGATTCCCATACCTGACACACCTCCACAGTACCCATTAGACATGTTTAATGTGAGCAATAATAAAGTGTGAGGACACTTCCGAGCACTTCCCACTCTGCAGATATCAGCTCTTACGTCATACATTCAATCGACCCATGTGTTATTGCCCTACTTTTGCATGTACACCTATATCGTAGTTGCAGGTGTGACTTCTTTTGCATCAATGATGGTTGGCACTTCGTACAGGATCAATTTTTGGGGTCCTGCAAAGGACACCTATATTCATGTTTAACGTGTAGAACTTGCAGGCCCTGTCACACTGGTACTTTCTGGGCAATGGTTTGGAAACCATCGGTGTATTCTCCTTTCATGCATGTCTGTCTGTATATCCATATTAGCTATACCGTGACCTATTTATGTACATGTGTTATATGTACAGGGATTATATGTTTGTTGTGTATATATCTATTCATGTATCGTGTGTGTATAGATTTATATATGTACATATATACATATGTCTGTACATTCCTCATCTTGTAATTTGCTTTGGATTATGTCTGTGGATATATGTGTATATATATCTCCATATCATACCTTTCAACTGTACAGATTTCTGCTGCATGTACAGCTGTTTGCCTCTTATCTTTGGTCCGTTTTTCATAACCTTGTGTCTATCTGGCAAGTTAGTGGCATATCATTAAAGACTGACATTGGTAAATAATGACAAACATTTCAGGTTACGACTTCATACCCTTCAGAGAATCCATGCTAGTGACACACCTGTTATTCTATCCACTTTCTATGTTTGTTAGGGCAATATCTGGGGATTGTCCCTATTTGTACCAGTTGTTGTCATGGCTTTGTCCAGTTTCGTACTTTACGGGTTTAACAGGTATGAGCCATGTACATAGAACGTGGGGAAAACACCATTCATTTTCTATTCTGTGAGCGGATTACACACGCGCAGGTGCACTTGCATATCCTTATTGTGGGTTACATGTGTTTCATAGATAATTGTGCTTCTGTGAACTTTCATAATTCTGACCATAACAGTTACATATCTGTATTCCAGTTTATGGACTACTGCGAAACACACGTTCAACTTTACATATTTAAATGTGTGTACTGCACGAACGCTTTCATTACACTTTCAAGTTATATGTGCAGTGGTCGTAGGTCAACCGGGACTGCATTCACGTTGGCCGGATACCGGAACCACTATTCTATTGGTGTTCTCCCTCATTGATATGCATACCCATAGTACTTAGCTACATCAACATACGCCTCGCCGCTTCACCTACGACACAGGCATCCATTCTCCTGCTGGGAAAAAGGCAGTACTACATATTACACATTCCCTATTGCCTACTGCTGTGGAATCCGGCTGCATTGTTAATCATTCCGAGGATATGCAGAACACCAAGGCATATAGTCCAGCCACATACAGGTCTTTGATTGTCAGGGTGTTCATGTAGTGATCTGGGTTTAGGCTTGGCCACCTGGTGAACGGAACTTCCCTGGCCGAGGTCAAATGTCAGATGAAGCATATGGACAGAGATTATCTCCCTATTTTGAAGTTTTACCTGTGTTTATAGACACAGGTGTTTGGGCACCTGTCAGCAGCTTATTCTGTTGGCATTACATATTATGGGTGGGGTAGTTATAGTCCATACTCCACGGTGAGGGGTGTTCCCATTCACATTTGACTATTACCTGTATACAGTCATACGGGGATTATTATTTTTGGACATGAAGTGACTACAGGTATTCAGTTGTACATTACACAAGTGTGAAGGGCTGTTCCTGTAAATATGTACGGACCATACCTCTCAACCACTTAGAGCACCGAACCTGCGCAAAACCTACATGATGGGGGGACAATTAGGGACACATTTTAACGATTGCTTTTACAAGCTTAGAACATTGATAGAATGCTAGGTTTTGCATTAGCATGACTTTTCTGCAGGTTGTGGAGTCTTATACTCAGGATATTTCTCTTTATTTAGTGACGTCAATCCTCAGCTATTTACAACACTGGTGCAGATTGTCGGAGGCACACACCAACACTATGGGGCGAACCTGTGGCCATTCTTAGGGTTGCCACCTATTCGACTGCCCAAAGTGGGACATGTTCTGTAGAGATGTCAGATTTTCCAGGACAAAACATACCGACAGCCATGCATAGTACTGAACTTTAACCTTTTTTGTACATATAATAGCTTATTCTAGTAACATTTGAATTGCTTATGCTACTTCACATAACATATTGAGGATTCATATATAAAATAACCGTTTTATGTGACTATTAAAGTAAATTAGGAAATAAACTCTCAGGACATTTGCTATGTCTTGATTTTTTCACAGGACACAACTGCCTACAGAGGGATTGTTACTCGCAAAGTGGGACAGGTGGTGACCCTAGTCATTCTGCAAATATCTGGACAGTTGAGTGGTATGGCACGGACCTCTGGATTATGCTGTTGTGTTCTGGCATGGCAGAAGCTCAGCATTAAAGACTGCAGTCGGAACGTGCTGACAGACAGTTGGGTTTCAGACTTCATACTCCAGACATTAATGCCAATGTGCAAACTGTTATTCTATCAAATTCTATGTTTCTAAGAGATATGTTTACAGATTGTCCCTGATTTTGGACCTTTGTCTCACTTATATTCATGGCTCTGTCCAGATATCTTGCTCACACAGGTTGACAGGTATGGTCAGTCACGACTGCACACAGTCAGTGTCCCTCACACTTGATCAGGGTTGACCTGTTTATGTAGTGTCTTCCTCGCCCTCATGCCATTTTCCACTTTGCAAATGTGTGCATTATATTCTCCCTCCTATTCTTGTCTGGACATGTGCATCACGGGAAGGTATTTTATCCTGGGTGGTAGGTTATGCATGCCCACTTAGGGCTGGACAGTGTCATGGACCTCCACTGCATGTTCTGACTTGTGTCCAGATATCTACTGGATTGGACATCATGTCGTCATACCCATTCTACTATTTACACAAGTTGGTCATCCCGTGAGGGATATCTCAAAAACTGGTCAAAACCAAAACAAGTTAGATAACGAAGATTTTTGTGGCTGCACAAAAATGTGCAGGGGTTTTACCTGCAGGGGATACATGGTTTGCAATCCTGACACTGCCTAGGGTGACAATACCTACTACATATGCGTAGGGGTCACTGTGTGTAGCTGTTTCTGCAACAAACCAGTGGACCAAGTACGGCTGGATTTGGTGGACATTCTGGTATGGTGGCAGGTTGTGTGTTGTGGAGGGTATGCTGGGTATGCTATTATGCATCCAGGTGTGTTGCATTTGTTATGGCCAGTTCCATCAGGACACATCTCTGGGTATGTGACGGTGCCGTATCTATACATTTGTCTCGCATATTTCCATATTCATATGTTTGTGGGATTGTGTTCTACACTATGGCCTGTCTGCTTGTTTTGCAGCTGTTTCTACATGAGGTTGTGTTTCTTTCCACTTCACCCGCTGCCCCCTCATACACCTCAGGTTCACCTTTTCTGCATACAACACAAGTATCACCTTTGAGGAATTTACCATTAAACACACACCCCTCACACGCGAATTACTCACACCCCATAGAGCACTACTTTGGTTGTTGGCCCATGACACGGCCAGAGTTACACATTGACTACCCTACATGTGTTGGGTACCTTTATGGTTGTGTGGACTACCCTGCCATGTTTGCTTTCCACATGCTATACCTCACGCACATAGGTACACGCTCTTACTTTACTTTCATTACTTGCTTGGTGTATCCGGGTACTACCCGTTCGACTGTGTCACATACACGTTCGGATTATACAGCTGACTTCCGGAGTTTGCCAGCCTGTTCTACTCATTGGTAGGATGGCACCTTTTCCTATGTCCAAGCTATTCCTTACACACGTCCGACCGTTGTGGACATTGCCTCCCCACAGTCAACGGTTGTGTTTCCACCTTTTCAATTGGCCACAGTGTGACATAGGGTTACCACCTGTCCCACTTTGCGAGGGACAGTCCCTCTTTGGGCAGTTGTGTCCTGACATGTAATTGTCAACATGGCAAATGTCCTGAGATTTTAGGACAAACATATTTCTTATATGTTATGTGATAGTTGCATTAAACAGTTAATTCTGTATCTGAAATACCTGACTGTTATGAGAAACAGAATAAGCAACTAAAATGCTACAGGAATACGCTTTTCTGTAGGCAAAACAGTTATGTTCTGTCCTTTGTGCTGGCCGTGGGTATGTGTCAGCCTGTACAGTCTGATGTCTGTACCAAACATGTCTCACTTTGGCCATTTGTAAGGGTGGCAACCCTACTGTGACAGTTGCGGTGAACACAGCATATTTTACAGGCCGACACATACCCATGGTCAGTTCGGCAGATAGAACTTATAATTCTTGCCTATATCTAAGCTTATTCATGTAGCATTTCGGTATATTATTCTGTTTGTTATGACATTTATGTATTATACGTCCAGTGAAATATGTTTAATGCAACTATTGCATGACGTCTACGGAGGAATTATGTCCTATATTCTCTGGACATTTGCCAGTTTTACATGTTTGTGTCAGGACACATCTGCCCACAGAGGGACTGTCACTCGCAAAGTGGGACAGGTGGTAATCTTGGTCGATGGTATGGATCATACTGTTCCTTTCGGCCTACATGTGTCCGTGTTGTTATGGCTCGTTTATATGCTCCTTTTGTTTCGTTTACATGCGTATGCTATTTCCTATCACATTTGGTATGTGAAATACAGACATACCTTTTGTATGTGACTATTACATGGCTGGTGGGATATGATTCAGACATACGGTCACTACCTATATCTACATTTCTCCTCATGTATTTTGTTATGGACACATCTGCACAGCTATGTTCCCTCCCTCAAATTATGGGTCGGCTGGTGACCCTCTCTGTTGGACTGGACGTACCTACTGGCGGTGTGCTAACATCTGATACGTTTCACTTCCACATGGTATAGCTATCAACACTACGTTGGAGTACAGGCACACGGTTTTCCTATCATTTGTTCATGGGTAGGGACCCGTTATTCCCTACCGTGCATTTGTGTTTCACTCTTCATTTTCTGTTCGCAGGGACTCTGCTTTGCATACATTTCAGTCTCCATGGACACTGATAGGTACGATTACTATTGCTGGTGGAATATAATATTCAGCAGTTTAGGTTGCTCCTCGAAAGCCGACATTGACACGCCTCCCGCAACCCGATCGCCTTGCACTCGCGCATGTTTCCTATGCACGTGGCTGTGGCAGCTGCGTGCCTTCATTAATATGCATATGGCGCATCTACTCCATATCTACGCCGCACGGCCGGCGCAAGCCTTACGCCGGACTTGCGCCGAGCTTCATGAATCCGGGGGAAAGTGTGTTTGGAAATAAGTTTTTAGTACTCCTTGAAGGCTGTGTTCTTAGCTGAGGTGCTGGAGATAATATATATTTTTTTTTTGAGTGGTTCCTGTCTGTTGTTTTTGGATATTTCTTCTTGCTGCCGTGGTTTTGTGATATTGTCTGAAATAGTCATTTTTGTATTGTCTTATGTAATTTTCTGTGACTAATAAATATATTCCTGTCCTCTGACTAACCACTTGCTTTCAAAGTATTATCCCAGAGTTTGAATAGTTGGAGTAGTTCAGTAATGATTAATCAATTATCTATAGCCTTAGAGTGACATATCTTGAGAAAAAATGTTATAACCGCAGATTAAAAAGATATAAGTAAAACGTAGCCAAGGCTGTTTCAGTGGCTGAATAATAAAGAATCTTCCAATCAATGACCATAAGTCAGAGTAAAGGGCTGGTAGATCATCACATGTCTTGAGTTTGCTGCAGATTAGATTAGCAGAGTGCCTAATAACTTCGCCTGAGCAGTGGAGTTTAATGGAAAATTGGTCACTAAAACTGAAAAGGACAGTAACACCAGCTATTTAATCTTGTCTTTTAAGAAAGCATAATATGATAAGTGGTACTTTCTACTATCAAGGTCAGACTTTTATTTGTTATAAAAATATTATGTTAAAATCATCAAGCAAACTCTCCACAGAGGCAATAACATCACTCAGCAGACTGATATTGAAGTCCTCAAACAGACAGATAGATGTCCCTCTCATATATGACCAAACAGGTATCCAGGAACATCACTTCAATGCAGGATGAGCAGAAGAGGAAAGGGAGATTTTTAATGCCCAAGTAGTATTTAACTGTCTCTTTTAGTTTGATATTGACAAGCAGCCATTTGGGGCAAATCATGTCAGCTGAAGAGGAGGAACCCAATGTTGAATGCAGGCAGTTGTTATTAATTAATAACTCTCTACCTCTGAGTCTATTACTGTATTATTAATTAGTAATAACTCTGCATCTCTATCCTATCACTGGCTTATTAATTACTAATAACACCCTCTACCTCTAACCCCTATACTGGATTATTAATTAGTAATAACCCCCTACCTCAGGAGCTATTAATGGGCCTTTCCCTTCTATTATCCTATCTTTCAGGACTATTGAGGTAAAAGATAAATTAAAAAATGTATTCCAAACGATGTCACATCTATACATAATGTTTCAAGTGTCAGAGACACAAGACTTAATAAACAGGCTGGCCACAATGAGTAGATCAGTTTCAAGTAGCTGATAAAGCCCCCTGCATCAAAATAAATATTACCTGATATGTCTAGCAAGACATGTCACAAGAAAATGAATTTATAAAAAGTGGAAAAAACAAGAAGAATTGCATTAAGCAATGTTATATTTTGTCCAGTATTAAAAAAAAAAACAGAAAGGAGGACCAATCAAGTGCGTCTTTGAAGTCTTCTATTATTAATTAAGATTCTACCAAAGGTTGGTTTTGGTCTAAGAATGAAAAACAATTTGTTTATCCCTGTCATAGTATCATGGAAAGTACAAGAAATTATTAGTCCAAGAACCATTTACATCTTGGCAGGACCCATCATGAGTTCATAGGTAAGTAATAAACTATCTGCCTTTGTGGACCATTTTAAGCCTAATCACCTTCCTTTGTAGTGAGAATCAAACCGTGTATCTCTTGTCTGTGAGGTAAACAATTTTACCATTATGCCAACCCCCAACCTCCATCAAGAAGCAACTTTTAACTTGAGGAGAGGAAAACAGATTTGGCCACAGGAGAGTTAATGGGTACACATCCAATTGTCAAGTTTCTTCTTAAAGGTGGTTAGGTTATCATTATGTTTAATATGTATACATAATTTATTTAAGAGAGGTGGTATGTGTTGGGAGATGAAGCTATATCATTTGCATATTCTATTTATTTGCTGATCGAGAATTGGATCTTTCTTATGGGTATTTGCAGAAACATTTGTTTTGTGGAGATGGCAAGATGTAGGTATGCTGTGTGGATTGTATCGCTGCCTCCATCCTTCATTTCTGTGATTTTTCTGAAGACATTGATTTTATTTCTAAGGCATGACCTAACCTTAAGAAAGCCAATTTAATATGGGTTCAAGACTGTGAGAAGATACAGGGTAAGCAAAATGATGTAACTAAAGAAATTATTTTTTTGAGCTGTGAAACAGACTCAGAATTGCCTAGACCCTGCTGAGTCTAATTATGGTGTTTTCCAAAAAAACAATTACTAGAAAATAGAAATCAAAGTCTAAAACCAAAGTAACAGAGGTAAACAACTGGAATTTGGGTCTTTAGAAAGGGGTAGGAGCAAATTACATAAGAAAAATGGGAATTGTGGGAACAATACATGCAGATGAGGAACAAGATTTAAAAGAAGGCAGTATTTGAATGAGCTATGTAATGTTTGACTGACATTGACTGGTTAGATTATAAGTGATGTATAATGTTTGCAACTACAATTATGTCAATATGGTTTGTGATGTATAATGTTTGCAATTAAAATTATGTCAGCATGGTTTGTTTTCATTTATATAAATGTATGATTGCCTATGTCATACATGGTAATTTAATAAAGATGTTTCTTTATGACTGTGAGGATGTTAATGGGAGTACATATGAATTTGAATAGTATGCATTCCATTGTCGTATTGGGACTGCAAGGTTGGCAGTTCTATAATTACTGGGGTCCCAGATAGGACTATCACTGTCCAGTGACATCACAATTCTCTATGCTCCAGAAGCATGGCCTGTAGAGAGTGTTCTGTTAAACAGTCAGGATATCTGATGCATGTTTGACACTATTTATTAGAAAACCAGGTACATTGTTGGGTTCCAAGGATGTGCTACTCTTGACATTGAAGAGGATGGGTAAGACTTGTTCCATGGCAATCAGAGGAGAAGGCAGGGAATAAAAGATCTGTGAAATCTCAATAACTGTAGCTGATGGAAAATTAGCACAAAGTTTCATGCTAGTACATTAGCAGTATCCTTAATGTCAGGATACATAATTGACATTATGAATTAGCTCAAAGCATTGTCAGATGTTGTTTCTTTGTTTTCTCTTTACTTTTAGCTACTATTTTCAATTTATGTTTAGCTTCAAATTTCCTAATGGTGTTTTCAGTTATTTGCTGGCTGAGTCCTTCATAAAGGTAGATTATTGTAATTTCTTGGCGACAATTAGTAATTTTTAATCTAGAGTTTGCTGATGTGACTACCAAGGTGATTCATTTTTGAATTTCCTGTTATACTTGGTCATGCTGGAGACCATTTGGTCTATGTGGTTTAGTAAATCTCAATACAAATTTGAGGTGATGGCAGCTGCTGCATTGGACCTGGAAATATCACAACAAAATGTTAAGAATATTTCATAAAGTTTTAGAAGATATTTGAAGTTGTATATCCCAATTCAGGAATAAGTATGAATGCAAGATTAACAGTACTCGGTACAAATTGAGGAGATGTTTGAGGAATAACTAAAGCAGACAGGTTATAAAATCTCAAAATTGTACCTAAAGACAAGAGAAAAGGCAGAGGGATGTGCTAAAGGAATAGAGAAAAGGTGCATCAACGTTATTAAGATTATAGTTTAAATGGGACTAAAGTTAATTCACTGGGTTGAAAATATAGCAAAAAGCCCACTGAACTGAATAGAGTGACTGCAGAAAGGCAGGACATATTTTCCATGGTTTTAAATCTATTCTACTATCGTTTACAAAGAGAGAAAGAGTTTTAGTCAACTTGCTTTGCATTTTCTATCTCTGTCTTTTGTTGAGGATTCATTATAGGTTCATAGGTGTTTACTAGGCTAACGACCACAATGGCCTTTTTAAACCTAGCCATGCATCTCAAATCTCTGACAAGTTCTGATACCCTTGATAAGTGTAAGCAGGGGCTTAAGAGATGAACAATTTACAATCTGAGGCCTGGGAGATTAACCATTTACAGATTGCCTGTGTCGATTGGAAACATAGGTGCCAAACTAGGAATACATTTCCTGTTTCTCACCCAATTGTCCAGGTTGCACTTGAATTGGGTTAGGGAGGAATTCTCTTTCACATGGATGGGGAGCCTGTTCCAAAACAGGGTAGTCTCTGGGATACATATTTGTATCTCCAGCAAGTCCTATTTATATCATAGGCAAGGTTCAAGTCCTTAGAATGGGTAATTCTGGAGCTGTTTGTTTTGTGGATATGCAGGAGGTCCATCAGTGTGGGGTCTGACAATGCTCTGTATGTAGGACATAGATCTTCCCTCCAAATCCTGTGGGACACAGAATACAGGCTCTATCCCTGTATTCTGTAGATCATAGAATACAGGGATAGAGCCTTGAGGCGGCCTGCATTGGACATTTTCCTTAAGCCCAGTATTCTTTTAGTGAGGAACCTCTGTGGACATTACACTTGTTGGATATGCCTGGTTAGCTACATAGCAAAGGGCACATTGTACTCAATGTTAGGTCTGATGAATGCTGAATGCAGTGAAACAATGACTTCCTTGGACTTAGATGCCATACCTATGTTTATAAGTTGCGCAACATAGAATGATTTCCTCACTACTGTAGATATGTGATGGTCAAAGGATAGATTACTATCTATGTGTGTTTCTAATTCCCTGACTACTGGGTTACTTAATTTCTTTAAGGGCACTCAAAAGACATTTTAGTCTAACTTTAAAAGTGCAGACATTTTATACCTGCAATTTTCTGCTGTATTTCTATTTTCCCACATCAACATGCTTTAGTCATGACATACATTGCCCTTTGCTTTGATTTCAGTATCAGTACAAACCATTTATCTGCATCAATGTCCATACCTTTGTTAGCATCAGTATCAAGTTTACCCATTTCCGCAACTCTGGGTCAAGCCCAGGCTACCACAACAATTGTTAATTAATTTCACTACCTTGTTCATTCATTTTTAACTTAACAACAATTTGCCTGTACCATGTACTGCAGAAATTATCATTTTCCTTTAGCCTCCATCATCCATGAGAGCAGCTACAAATAGTAACATAAAATTCCCATCCTCTTCTTAAAAAAGGTCAAGAGAAGTAGTATAAGTTCTCACTCCTTCAACAGCAGCTATTTCTTAATTGAATGTTACAAAATTCAAAAGGAAATGTATCCTCTTTGCGAGCACAAACTGACATCTAAAAAAATGTAACTTGTCTGCATCATTTTTGGTAAGCTTCATTATGGCCGTCTACATTTTCACATAGACTACTGGTCAAATTGCTGTGTTTAAAATTGTTTAGATCTGATGAGTCCTTCCTTTGGTCAATGTGTACCGTTACAGGTTTGCATAGATCAGGGAAGTATCTACATGCTAAAATTTCATTAACACAACTGGTTTTCCTTAATTCTGCATATGAATGCCCCACTGTCTGCTTCCATTGAACTTGAGTAGTTTTGTTTTTCATTTCATTTCATTTATTATTTATTTATGTGTTTGTCAATGGCTGTCAGAGTAGTAATAATCTGCTCAGATTTATTGTGATTACTCACACCCCACATAAGATGTGAATAATCAAAACAAAAACAACCCTACATGAGCAAGAAGGCTAATAAATGATAAAACAAGCTACTATAAAATGCTGCAAACAAAGCATAGAGTTAAACCCAATCATCTCTGAATTGCTATTAATAACCTATTTAAGGTGAGAAGAAAAGCTCTGCCTAATCCTCTTCCACAGCCTTTATTCTAATTTGGCACTATATAAATGCTGATTCCCCCACAATAAATGCAATGCCTTGTTTAGATAAATCTCCTCAATTAAAAGTAGCAATCTCTCTTTCTTTCTTCCTTGAAAAAAATGGCAAAAATACTAAAAAATCTAATCCAGGGTTGGGCTTAGGTCAAGTGGTGTCCTAGGCAAAAGGGGTCCGCAGCAGCCCCTCCCCACACCACTCGGTGCCCCCATCCTGGTCTATTTACACCATCCAGATTACTGAAAAACTACCCTGTTAGAGCAGCACCCTAGGGCAGTGAGGCACATCAGTAGTGTTAGACCTATGGAAAGCCTTTGATACCATATCACACATTACTGTTTACCAGATTGAGCTAGGTTTTAATAATGCAGTTTTATAGTGGTTTAAAAGTTATCTTGATTTACACTCACAAAGTGACATAACACATTTTCCTCCTTATTCCTAGTAACAGTTGAAATATACCAAGGATCAATCTTAGGGCCCCTTTCGTTTAATATCTTTCTTAGTGATGACATCAATGCAACTAAAAAGGACAGTTACATTACTGAATATCTAGATGACTATACATTAGTAGTTTCTGCATTCTTTTTAACTCACTATCAAAAAACAACAAAAAGTACTTCACCTCATTAGAAAAATGGCTAATAAATGCACAGCTTCTCTTAAATGCCAAAATAAAAGAAAACAGTCCACTATTAACTGCTGAAAAGATGACTACAAAAAAATTAACATTTTATCAAACAATGGTTATCTCATAGGACACTCATCTGAAAGTAAATTGCTAATAGTGCTCATTAATCAGCACTTACAATCCAATGTATCAATCTATCAATTATGTATTTATAAAAACAATCAAGAGCTTTACTACACAGACTTAAATCAACCACTGATCATTCCATCCCAATCCTCCTGTATGCTCTTACTGTCCTAATAAATATTTAATAAACCAGTTTAAAAACTAAAACAGACCAATAACAATATAACTAAATATGTAGCTAATCTACAAAGCAGAACTCATCACTGTGTCATGCTTAACTCATTACATCTGAGTGACACCTCCAGGTGCATCTACAGTTACCTCCTACTGCTCCTCTAGGCGTCAAATATTGCTTGTTCATATTTGCATTAATAATTCCAAAACCATGCCCTATACAAGGTATTAGAATATTTTATCTTGAAGCATACATGATGGCAAACACAGTTGTATTGATATTTGACCTATGTAAATGAGTATTTGTTAGAATTGTAAGGTGATAACTTTATTTTTTAAAGACTCAAGCCACGCCCACTAGGAGTTAAAGGTACATAATCAAAAGAGCTGTACTGGAGGGAATTAGTTAATACGTTAGGATGGCTTAAAATGTTTAACACATTCCCCCGGATTCACGAATCCTCCGTGTAAGACTAAATAAGTCTTACTCGGAAACTGCAGTTGAACGGTATGACATCAACGTGCCATGCATATTCATGAGGGCACGCTGACTCCATTCCAAGTCTAACACGGACCATGCAGGAAGGCAGGGGGCGTGCCTGACTGCCGAGCAGTCCTTAGGTCCACGCCCCTGCAAGTGTCTGAATCGTGAAATGTCAACACACGAGCGAGTCTGCACAAATGTCAACATACCCAACACTACACTCCCTCACATTGTAAACCCCCAGTAGAGTTATAAAATGTAAAATTTTTTTTTTCATAATTCCCGATACAGCTGCCCGTATTTGCGCGTGTTTGCACGGGTGTGCCCATAGCTTAGCTGCAGTTAGCAATGTAGACATTGAAGAGCATAATAACAAATGTTTATGCAAATCAATCCAAATAGCAATAGCGTAGTGGTCGAGCCTTCGCACAAAGAAGAGGCATGCATGGTTTGAGTCCCACCACTCCTCTCTCTATTTTATGTTTTAAATTAGCATATGAAATAATTCCTGACATATATGACTAAAATATTACTAAAAAGAATTGAAATGGCCTATGTATCATTGAACAAAATGTATATATAGAAATTTAAGAAGGATCTTGACATACAAATGCCCGTAGCTAATCAGCACTTTACCCAGCACAATCTAGTTGCCCACAGCTAAGCAGCATTTTCCCCAACACAATCTAGTTGCCCACAGCTAAGCAGTGCTTTAGCCAGTGCAATAAGTTTGCGTGGAGCTGTGCACAGTGCTAACCAGCGCACTGTAGGACAACGTGGAGCAACGTAGAGCAAAGTTGTCTAAACACAGCCACACCCCCTATCCTGTCTGTACAGTAGTAAAATAAAAAGTAATGATAAGATTTGAACCCAGGACACTGTGCACCATAATCAAAGTACTGAACCACTAAGTCATGACGGCTTAGAATAAACATCCACTGTTAACATACATATACTTATAAATGGTAGATTAACCATTGCTAATCAGGTTTGCAGTCAGCCGAGAATTTTCAAAAACGGCCAATCACAAAAAAGTGTGGGAAATGCGGCATATTTAAGCTCCATAGGTGGGAATACTCGCCATAACTGATTGTAGCTCCCATCTGCAGTTAGAATGTCTGGTGCTGGAGAGCGTACTCACTTTTGAGCGGAACGCTGGGGCATCGAGGAGTCAAAATACATGGTTTGGCTCCTTGTCCATCATCATGAGTCTCGACTCCTGCAGGGCGAGTTCCAAGGGGCAGAATATAAGGCAGAGGCTTGTAACCGGTTAGCTCATGATCTCACCAGTGCCACAGGCGTCCCTCGGACTGGTGAGCAGGTCCATCACCACCATGCAGACCTGAAGAGACAGAAGCAGGACCTACTGAACCAATGGATCCAGGAGGCCCATCATATGCAAGATGCCCCACTACTGAGTAGGTAGCCATGGAATGCAGTATGTAAGACATGTTAAGACAGTCTTTATAATGGATAGGTATGTCTCAATATCCCTTCATTTACTTCACAGCTGCAGGTGTCCGTGCTGCGAATCAGCAAGCCTATGCAGATAGACTGCTAAGGCTGCGCCACCAGGCAGGTTAGTAATTATTCTGCATGTATTCTTATATAAGATATGTGAGAGAGCCTGAAAAAAGTGTTGTAGCCCAATAATACAGCTATAAAATGCCCTGAATAATTTCTCTGCATGTACTGTTAAATAAAATAAGTCAGAGAGCCAGAAATAGAGTGTAGTAACGCATTAATAAAGGTAAAATAAGTCTGGAATACTATCTCTGCATGTAGCATCATATAAAATAAGTTAGTGAGCCTAAAAAAGAGTGTTGTAACCTATCAATAAAGGTATATGTCTTGAACAGGTCTTCCATATGCACTGTAATATCAAATAAAGGAGAGAGCCTGTAGAAAAGTGTGTAATGTAATTAATAAAGGTATAATACTTGGAGTGTGTCTGTGTCACTTACTTTGAAATGTTGTTGTACCCTTGCATTAAATAAATAGTACAGTTGTATTAAGTGCTGTCAACCCACAGTTGGGCAGTCCCATATAAAGTGGATGAAGGAAGTGTCAGTAGCTGTGAAGCATATATACAGTCCTCAACAGTCGTTAAATGGCTGGAATGCATAGGTAAATCTGGCACATGAGTAGCTTGTCAATGTGTTCCCCAGAAATGTGAGTATGCTACATGAAATGTAGGGTTCTGTAGAAATGTAACTGAAAATGTCACGTGAACACATAAAGATATGTAGTTACATAAATACAAATAAAATATATAACTATGTAGCAGTAACATCTGCATCTTGGACAGTTAGTATGTCAGATATAGGTCAGGTATATAATGAACTAGCCAAACCCATCACACAATCTAATGCATGTTGCCTAGTACAATAATACATGTAGGGGATATACACCTGCAGTCAATAGGAATGTAGTGTAGAGTAAAAGTACTTATAAGATGTTAATGGAGGTCTCTTTTTACACCCTAATCTATGTGCATAAACAATGCAATTCCACACCTCAATGGGTATGTCTAATCTCAAAACATTTGTTGGGACGTATGTCCTATTGTTCTATAAATATATGCATTTACTTTGATGCATGTGCCCTGTTCAAACACCACAATCTTTGTGGCCTGTTGCCACCAATCATCCCTGCATGCTGTTGTAATGTCCACTGTTGTTCAATATATGCATGTGTTATGCTTGCTGTTCAACTGTTGGAACCCTGGTGTGTTGGGTTAATGGGAATATTACTGCATGCTGTTACAACTAATTTGGAATGCTGTTGTCTATGTTGTAATTAAACACACCTAATCACAGAACGTATGGGAAGGCTGGTCCCAGCGGACCTACCTGTCCCTCCTCAGCTGGCGATTGCACCTGGCACCAGCAGGTCTGGTGCCCAGCCCGGGCTACCCTCCTCTGCTGGTCCTGTGCCACCTTCGGGTGGAAGCACTGCAGGGGATGGGGCACCTGTCACCCTCCGAAGGGTCTGGGTTGTGGTGCATAGGGAGATCCAGCATTTAGTCGCTGATCCCCTACGCCAGCTTGAGGCGAGAGTAGAGCAACTCACGGGTGAGCCTGCCCCTCCTACGCAGCCCACAGCACAGCCACCCTTGGGGCTGTGAAGGTGCAGTGGTGACTGCCCATGGGTGGGGATCTCAGTCCCAGTGTTACCATCTGTGGGCTCATGGGCTTGCGATTTCCAAACATCCTTCCCCGTCAATTGTGTTCACCCACCCTATGTGTCATACTCCGCCCCTGTATGCATCTTGTTTGTCTTGTCTGTTTACCTCCCCAACCTACCTCCCCAAATTTTCCTACTTCCCTACCTCACATTCCACTCTCACCTGAAAAAAAAAAAGAAAAAAACGGCAATCTGTTCCCACAAAAAAATTACGCCCCATACATAGCTGCCCATTTTGCACACATGTCCGCTGGACATGTAAACTGATAATTAGAATTGGCAGTACAACATACTTTGTTGTCCTCACCCCTTTCTCAGGGGTGGAAGGTTTCAAATTTCACTCCAAATTTGCAACATATGCACAGCTGTTGCTGGTAAAGAAATGGGCAGCTATGGACCTTCCCTACACCCATCCTGCACATCCCGAGCTGGTTTCCCCACTGTCTTTCCCTCTTTGTTACCCCTTTTTTTACCACTTTCCTATCTCCCCATTGTCTTTTCTTTAAAAGAAATTAGTGCGGGGATTAGCGGGAGTAAGCACTTTTAAGCAGTAGTTAGTGGATTTGAGCGAGTGTGCGCATGTGTGCGCTAAGCTTAGCATCGATAAGCGTCATGCAAACCCACTTACACCTGCTTAAAAGTGCCTTAATCACTCTGTATGTCAGGGCCCTTGTTCTGCTCAGCAGCAAAATAAAACACCTCTGTCAGTCTCGAACCCCAGACTTTGGACACACTTGACTGCATGAAGTACCACTAAGCCACAGAAAATATATGATAACTTTATGCTGAAATAAATATATCATGCAATACAATGAGTGAATGTAAAGGAAAAATAGGAAGGCCATAACACTAAGCTTGTTCTGTGGATCTTTACCAGCAATTATTGTGGAATTGCATTACATGACTGTGATAAGAGAAGCAGCCATTCTAGCAGCAAATAATGTTATAGAGGCACTTTACAACCCCCACACAGTATCATAGCGGGACAAACACTGACATATCTGATTAGGGTAGAGGCCATACTTCCTGATTGTGAAACATATTTTAGCTGTGTCCCTCTGAATCCCTCAGAAAAGTAATGATGTTAGTCAGAGAGGTGGTGTATTACAAAATGAATAATCACAATAATAACAGTAGATACCACTTGTACTTCATAAAAGGAGTACTAATCCATATGCACTGCTTCACTCAAGTCTACACTTACTGTCTCTATTAGTTGGAAGGTGTACCTCACTTTTAACTACCTATCCCTGACTCCAAGCAAATATGTATCTGAGTGTTTCACAGGCCTGGCAGAGACACAAACACACAGGCATATCAGCTTATCTGCCATTACACACTCTGCAAATAGCTTTGTGAGGACTTCCACAGGCATACCCTTATGTAGGAGTACAACACAGAAATACCAAAGGATGTAGCCATATACTGGTAGCAACTGACTGTAACAATGCCATTGTACCAGTGCTGAAAACATATGTGGGTTGCAGAGACAAAGAATAACAGGCTAACATCTGGCTACCATCTGGATAGGTTCACAGTTGGGAACTATGCAGGCAGACCACCTGCCTTGATAAAGTAAGAGGTGCACACCAATCCATTAAGTCCAGTAAGATAACACTCACACAATAAGATGTAATGCTCTCTGTATGTCTGCATCCCCCCCATATTAAAAATATACGTGTGTTTAGGGTCAACCAAGGATGTAGGTAGGCATACTCAGTAGTGGAATAGACCAGTTTACCTGAGACTCCTGTGCTAATGTCAACAATAAAAATACACAAACCCTGCAGAAGTGAGTACATCAATATGCACAGGATAACAGTCCACAAAAAGGTCATGTGTGAAAAGAATACTTCTCAATAACTACTTGTGTATGGCAGTTAATTACATAAGTAGAAAAGAAACTACATACTCACATATATCTTGAGTAAGCATTTCTAGGGGTGAGTTAAACTCTACACTGATAGCTCTGTACTGGAAGTGGCAACAGTCAGGTCTGAGTACAACAAGTACATCACTGTCTACACCTCTAGCTTCAGATATAAGAAGAACACCAACCTTCTGACTTAAACAACAGTGTCCACAGCAAACAAGCATGGGCCCCACTCTGGAAATCTGAAAGGGCTATGCCTACTAAACTTAGCAATTTATAGCATTGGGTTGCTATGACATTGCGTACTGCAATTACCACACAGCAGGCTGTATGTATTTACCAAATGCTGGGCACCAATTGGTGCAGAGGTCATCACATGCACATGTGCAGATAACTATAAAAGCAGACTGTACTTGCTATCCCCACATGCAATCATTACATTGCATGTGATAAAGTATCACAGAACTTGGGGACTAGTTAAAAATTAGTTATTACTTAATAACACAAATGTTTAATTATGTAAAAAGACTTGAGTGAAATAGCAAGCAAATATATTAATTAAGTAAAAAAAACTTAATTAATAAGCAAAAGGAATTAAGTAAAAGCAATCTCTACTTAAGTAACACCAAAAAAAAAAATAATTTGTCAAAACATACACAGACGGACCTGAAAGTGACAAACAGGTATGTTAGAGATATGTGATAACCGGCAAGTAGTAGATGTTTATGAAGAGTACTGTAAATACTTAGAAACATGCATATGTGGCAGCAGTAGGTATGTATGCACTGATGTCATGCATGACTACTGCCATGGACAAATTAGTGTGTAGCTGTGTGCAGTGGGACATAACTGAGACATATGTAGCTCAGCATTTAATGTCAAACATCCGATCATGTCATCCATGTCCTGTACAGTACTGTGTATAATGACTGTCTGGGGATGCAAACAGCTATATAAACCTGGATGTGACAGAGTAACACATGCATGATAGTCATATAATGTGTAGCTTAGCATTGGCAACTGCTGTACCAGTGTAGTATTGTAATGTATCATTAGCAGCTATAAATACTACCTGTAATATTACTATTATGCACACATGTGACAACTGTTCATGTTGTAGCAAGGCCCAACAGGTCATCCGTGAGGTTTTTGGATGTACAGCAGTTTGTACCTTATGTGTGTATGGCACACACATATGAAGAGATATTTATGAGTCAGATATATTAGCATCTTAACATGTGCATAGAGCATGGTACATACTGCGACTGTTTGTGAAGGGTGGACATATATATGTTGGTGAAGGTTGTTATGTGCATATTTTCATATAGGTTGTAGTGTGTGACAAACAAGACAGCATTCAGTGCTGGTATATGACATGTGGTGTTTAAACGCTGTGGGTATGATTTGCTAAGTTTATAGCCTTCCAGACAGGGAGTCCTGCTAAAGATACATGGCCTAAGAATACCCTCAATGCATTCTGCACAAGACTGTGCAAAATTATTACATAACTGTATCTCTCTCAACCCTTGCATAATTGATATTCCCACCAATAAAGGTGGACTGTATATGTGCCTACATGTAAATCTATATGTACACCAATGGATGTTTATATGTACGCTCAAGCTCAATGTTGTAAATGTATTGTCATCCCTTTTGTTAAAAACCCTGTACCCATGAACTACCACATAGGTGGTAGTCTACTCAACACCAAAAGTGTGATAAGAGACCACGGGACACAGGTGGACAGTAGTGTCCCTGTTGATAATCACAGTGCCACACTAGTCATGTAAACTGTGTGCGGTCCACATGTCATCACAAAAGGTGTGTCATCCATGGAATGAGAGGTCAGTGTTCCACTCTACTCATCAGTCATAAAACCCATCATAGAGTACAATGGGCCTTTTGATATGTACCTCAGAAGACATCGACAGCAACTGTAGATGCCAGGCACAAACACCACAAAGAGTATTACCAGACTCAAACAGATGCCCTATGCAGACTGTCTTCCAAAACCACAGCTACACTGTGTCGCATACCACCTACCCAGAGCCAACTTCTGCCTAACATACGAAGCTATGCCAAACCCACAGGTGTTGGACATGCTCCATATAAATAGATCGAACTCCGTACAAGCCACACACTGTACTGATCTAAACCTTGTAACGTCAAAAAGCAGAACATGCTGGAGTGGTACATTCTCATCTCAGACACATACCATACTCTGGAACTAACCACCTATCAATAGCAAAGAACTGTCCTCATTAGCAGTTGTCATGAATAATCATGATGAATGGATGTGAGATAGGAAATACAACCCGGGAATCACCTCTGTGGCACTGCTTGACAGGGGCACATGAACTTAAATTACATGGGTGTTGAAGGGCATGGTACCATATGGCTAGGCTTCTATAGGCCCTACGCCTAATAGCCGATGAGCTACCTATGACCCGATAAACACATGCATGTACATGTTGCATTAATTGCTATGTGAGGTTGACAGAGTGTGATGGTGAATGTGTAGGTAAATGTGTCAACGTTGTGTATATGTGTGATAGCCTAGTGGGAAACTGTTTATATCATGGTATGTAGTGTTCTAGCTCTGATCCCCGCAAACGATATGTATGCTATTGCAAGGCAGGAAAAGAAGAATAGGATACGGTGTGACATAGTCCCATGGTGTTGACTGGAGTGTGCCATTGTAGGCTAAAGCAGTACATGTATGCTTATTGATTGTTAACACTAGTGAATACAAATCCCGTATGAACTGTAGTACTACCTGAAGCTGTAGGCCTAAACAGCACAGTATGGTGTATATCCACATTGCTTGGCAACACTGTTTTGTTTGTTACCTGTAGTCCTCACACATTACATACCTCAGGCATAAGGTTTTGTAAGTGCTGACACACAGTACTGTATGGTACACAGGTAAAGCTCATCTGGGTTGCCATACCTTTGTGTCTTGTAGGTATGTCTGATGTGTGTGTGGGTATGCCTGTAACATGGCCTCGGTCGTATGTGTGTTACAGGATATAAGTGCATATCTAGCAACATGTATAGTGTAGTACAGCAGTATGTCACCTATATTGATGAATGTGCACATATGTTACTTAGGGGTTTGCTATCAACAAGTAGTGTGGTGTACTGGTAGTACTGTAACTGTACTTTACAATCATTTCAATGGATGACATATTTCTGTATGCATTAGCTTCATATATACCTCCTGTGGCTAGGTGGTGCATTGTGTCACATACAGTGGGCCATGTACTGTTGTATAGTCTTACATACTGGTTTCACTTTGTTGCTGTACAGAACATGGTTTAATATATAGAAATTGCCAGGCACTGTCAGGCAGTTGTGGGCTGAGCACTGATATGTGGTATTAAAAGTGTGTGTGCTGACAGCCAATAGGTTGCTATATATGGCATTTCATTGATATCTGTACTTTAGAATGTTAAGTGTGCCACATGACTTGCTCACAATTATTGTTTTATTGTCTTCCAGGGACATGTCTCACCATCGCAACCCTGCGTATTCCCCTGAAGAGGAGGAAATCATTATATCCACCCTATTACAACATCACACCCTGCTGTTCTCCAGAACCAGCCAGGACCAGCATGAGTGCACTGCACTGTGGCAAGATATTGTCCATCAGGTTAATGACGTAGGCATGCATAACCGGACTTATGAGCAGGTATGCCATCACTGCAGTGATTTAATTAGACATGTCCGGCAGCATGCCTCCAATGTCCGCAGACAACAGCTTGCCACAGGTGGTGGTGCAGCAGCACATCCGCCTCTCACCAGAGTGGAAGAGCTGCTCCTCAGCGCGGTGGCTCCTGGACAACCACTACAACAGACATGTGTCATCATGGTGGCTGGAGTCACCCAGCAAGTTGACTCGGAGCATGCAGGTGACATGGCATATCTGTAGACTACTGTTATCTCAATTGCTAGAACGTGCATATGTCAAATGTGTACTGTGTATTTGGAAGATGTGGAGCCTGGTGTTGTGCAATACTGATTATTTGGAACATAATCTGTATGCCTGTGACTCTCAACCATTGTACTACTGTAAAATTGCAAACTCACAGCAGCAATGCCACAGTTGTTGACACTGACAAATTATCTCATATCCTTGTAGGTCCCTCTGGTGTGACAGCAAGACAGCAGACCCATGCTGGTGAGTGTTCTACATTTAATATGGCAAATAACATATGCATGTCATAGGTGAGTTGTAGGCCATATACACATGTAAAACACCTACATATAATGCATGCTCTGCATGTTTTCTGTGGGACTATGCACATCCTAGTAACATGAGTAGCTGCCTCAAACACATGCTATACACAGAATATCCAAAACTATTGTGGTCGACTGTAGTGGACATTGTATAGGCAGGGTCAATACACATGCACACAACATACACCACCTTGTCACACACAGTACATGTTAATATGATACACATGGTGTATTTTGACACCTGCTGAAATATCAGACTCCAGTATCCCAAATGTCATCCACACAGCACACATACTATACCTCAGTGGTGGAAGCCTATCATGGGGCGGTGGAAAACTCTTCAACAAACAAGACATTCATCTTAGGCAATGCTCCCTATTGAACACCTTACATACCCATGTAACAACTGCCTATGAAATGGTTAATGTAGCCACAGTGCTGCAGTTCAGGTACAGCAATATAGTTGCCAGTGTGGCACACATTAGTGGCCTTGAGTGACCACATGATGCTGCCTGATGATGGTTCATGGTACTACACTACATCCAGTTACAGTAACTACAGTACAACACATAGCATTCATTGCTATACTCCTGACAGTTGTGTGCATCCAGCCATGGTATGTATACCTGTGAGTGATGGTGCACAGGACACTGAAAAGCATTTAATTGTTGCACAGCAATGTTGTGTCCATGTACACATTGTGTTCCAGGGTGAGGCCAATCATTGAACAACACACATGCATCAAACACATGTATACTGTTATTAACAAGGACTCTCTACACTCGCACTGCTGTTGAGCAACACACATCTTGCATCTGACATGAGATAGGACTCTTTGGCTTGTGATACTGTACTCCATCAACCACTAATGGGTATGTTCTGGATTGCTGTTGGTGTGTGTGTGTGTGTGTGTGTGTGTGTGTGTGTGTGTGTGTGTGTGTTTACTTTAGTGAGTAGTGTATGTGTGTTCATGTATTCATGTGTGCATGTGTTCTTGTGTGCATGTGTTCATGTGTTCATGTGTGCATGTGTTCATGTGTTCATGCGTTCATGTGTGCATGTGTTCATGTGTGCATGTGTTCACGTGGTCATGTGTGCATGTGTGCATGTGTGCATGTCATGTGTTCATTGTGTTCATGTGTGCATGTGTTCATCGGTGCATGTCTGCATGTGTGCATGTGTTCGTGTGTGCATGTGTGCATGTGTTCATGTGTGCATGTGTTCATGTGTGCATGTGTTCATGTGTTCATGTGTTCATGTGCGCATGCCTGCATGTGTTCATGTGTGCATGTGTGCATGTGTTCATCTGCTCATGTGTTCATGTGTGCATGTGTGCATGTGTGCATGTGTTCATGTGTGCATGTGTGCATGTGTTCATGTGTGCATGTGTTCATGTGTTCATGTGTTCATGTGTGCATGCTCATGTGTTCATGTGTGCATGTGTTCATGTGTTCATGTGTGCATGTCTGATGTGTCCATGTGTTCATGTGTGCATGTGTACATGTGTGCATGTGTGCATGTGTTCATGTGTTCATGTGCTCATGTGTGCATGTCTGCATGTGTTCATGTGTGCATGTGTGCATGTGTTCATGTGTTCATGTGTGCATGTGCACATGTGTTCATGTGTGCATGTGTGCATGTGTTCATGTGTTCATGTGTGCATGTCGGCACTTGTACATGTGTTCATGTGTGCATGTGTGCATGTGTTCATGTATTCATGTGTGCATCTCTGCATGTGTTCATGTGTGCATGTGGGCATATGCTTATGTGTTCATGTGTGCATGTTCATGTGTTCATGTGTGCATGTGTTCATGTGTTCATGTGTTCATGTGTCCATGTGTTCATGGGTGCATGTTTACATGTGTCCATGTGTTCATGTGTGCATGTGTACATGTGTTCATGTGTGCATGTGTGCATGTGTTCATGTGTTCATGTGTTCATGTGTGCATGTGTTCATGTGTTCATGTGTGCATGTGTACATGTGTTCATGTGTGCATGTGTGCATGTGTTCATGTGTGCATATCGGCATGTGTACATGTGTTCATGTGTGCATGTGTGCATGTGTGCATGTGTTCATGTGTTCATGTATTCATGTGTGCATGTCTGCATGTGTTCATGTGTGCATGTGTGCATGTGTTCATGTTTTCATGTGTGCATGTGTACATGTGTTCATGTGTGCATGTGTGCATGTGTTCATGTGCTCATGTGTTCATGTGTGCATATCGGCATGTGTTCATGTGTGCATGTGTGCATGTGTTCATGTGTGCATGTGTGCTAACATCATGTACAGATTGTAAATTGTGTTTCCTGCCTCCCTCTCACAGGTGCTCAGGTTGTGTTGGTTGAATGCAGCAGGGAACCTGAAAACACTGTCACAAATAGTGTAGATGATGAAACATGTGTTGTGGCACAGACAGGTTTGACAGGGTCTGTCGTTGGTCCGACAATCGACAGTACACAGCTTTTCACACCATCTATGAACACATTCATACTGCCAATACATCCCTCATCACCAATGGCCTTAGCTGAGGGACAGCATACAGTAGGCATTGACCAGGATAGTGTGGTATCTATGGCACATGCATCCCCTCACAGCAGCCATACCCAGATTCCTGGAATGGTACCACATAGGCAGATGTCCAGGGTTTCTCGTGGGAGCACTGCTGGTCGAAATGCCCCAGGCAGACATGCCCACACAGGTCTTACAACCTCAGGTATGTTCCGGGCTGTAATGCAGGCACAGGCATATATGGAACGGTACACCAGACAGGGACTGAGGGTGCAGAGGGCCCATAAAACTGCTATCAATGGCAGTATCCATGACCTTGCCGGTGCAGTACGCCACTACACCGAGGTCATTGATAGACATTGGGGGGAGACATTAGATGTCCTCCACATTGTCATGTCCATGTGCCAGGACAGTGCAGAATGGCCGAGACGTCGACGTGGATGTATGCCAGCAACATCATTGGCTGGCAGTCATCGCGGATGACACACAAGTCACAGCCGCTCCTGTAGTGGCAGTACCAGCCCTAGCAATGTTGGAGCAGGGCTGTCAATAGACCATCATAGAAGACCATGTGCACGTGGCTCTGGCCAGTCCCAGCAGGGACATGGATCCAGTTGACATCCCTCTGCCTCTGATGATAGTACCCAGTCTGGCTTAGTACCCAATACTGCCCGTTGCACCCCTGCCAGGCACAGGTACTGTGGCCGTGGCCAGAGATGGTGATCTGGACAGCCTGGCAGGTACAGTCTGTGGCTGTCCCACAACCTCCCGTATATGGCAGCCACAGGGTGGAACTGTGTGCATGCAGACGCACACACATAAATCAAACACCTAGGGCTAACACATACACACACACATTACATCAACTAAACCCATGCTGTACTGTTGTCCCACACACACACACACACACACACACACACACACACACACACACACACACACCCACACACACCCACACACACACACACACACACACACACACACACACACACACACACACATACATGTCGATTGGATGGGTCAATGTTGGGCTCTGGCAAACCAACAACACACCCTGTACATATGATGAAACTGTGCCACCTCCTGTCATCTGTAACATTGATGCAGGAACAGGCTAACATGGTGCTGATGCACAGGGTGACTTTATAGCAGTGTAGCAATGTTAGCATGTTGTCAACAATACAGTGTAATGATATCCCTGTAGGTATATCTGAGCAGGCATGATGCATTAAAGCTATGATTATCAATGTAGTATTGTTTACAACAGTGTTAATTCCAAATATGTATTTTCCGCCCATGTGCCACTTGGCTGATGTGTGTAGTTTTGGCAGCATGTGTTGGTGAGTGGACATTACATGTGTGATGTGTGCAGTACAGATTTGCAGGTGTACATTTGTGAACATGGTGGAGGTGCACTGTCTGCATGAACATGCATAGTGGACACATAGGGAGGGTGACATGCCCTGTATTATACAGTGTCAAGACTTCATTGTTTCTATTGGTGGCCAGTATGCATTTTAATACACATATGTTATAACTTGGATACACATGTGTGTATGACATGGCTTGACACTATGCTGTGGGTGATACTGTTACTATCTGTCAGTGGTTTGCATTTTGGTAGTATACACAACCTCAACAGCCTGACTATAACCAATCGTTAGATGATGTCTTGACAACTGACACACAGATGTAGGAAACTCAATGGCATTTGGATCCGTCTGGTACTATACTATACCAGTAACCAGTGGTATTGACCGCCACCCATTCCTTGAACCACTCCTGTTTGGCATATAGCCCTCTTAGGTACAAGCAAATACACTAGAGATATGTCCGTCCACATCTGTAAATGCATACAGTGGCCTACAATGCATTCTCCGGATGAGACACATCCTCCACAAGTGTATCATACAGACAGATACCTGTTGTCCAACTCATGCTGTAAAGCTGTAAGACAAATATAGCATAGTCATCCACATTTAATAAACATAGTATCCCAACAGTACCACATAGGTAGTAGCTCCAAACATGTAAAACGGGTACCGATGTGTACATACAGCCATGTGTTATGTCATCTGTCCTTTGGTATTCACATTTCCATAGGTATTCTGAAGTCCCTCGGTGTATCGCATAACCAATAAGGGGTCTGTATGCATATCCATAAAGTTTTTGTACACCTATAATGAATGTCCATTATTGACAGACTTTGTTGTGTTTGAACATGTCTGAAATATACCCAAGGCATGAACCCTCAATCACACTATTCTATAGAAACTGTCATGGGTGTGTGTGACACAGATGACCTAGGCCACAGATCACTATAGTGGCTGGCCTTGTCACAAACATACATATGTGACCGAAGGTCTGAGAAGCAGCAGCACAATCTGCCATAGGTAACAGATATATTCATGTTGAAAGCAGGCTTCACACCTATGAACTAATTGAGGTCACATGTACATATATGTATTTGACACACAGATACCTGAAGTGTGCAATGCACATACTGTTGTTATACAGTAGTAAAAGCTAAACCCACAACACATTGACCAACGCTATCACACACACACACACTTAGCAATTGTAGGATTCAAGCCCATAGTTAAGTATGCTATGATACGAGAGAGATATGCATTAACACGACACGCTACATGCTTCACGGGGAGCTTTTATTTCCACTGCTATATTTGTAGGATGCTGACATCGTCAGACTTGCCAAAGAGGAATATTACACCTTTAAGGTGTTTTCTAGTCTCCAAAAAGGGCAATATTCTCAAAGGAGATCACACAGAAACATACACCCCCCCCCTACAAACACACAGCAATTGCAGGATTTAAATTCCTACTTAACTATGTTATGATACTAGAGAAATACGCATTAACACGACACGCTATATGATTTTCTGGGAGTTTTTATTTCCTCTGCTAGATTTGTAGGATGCTGACATCATCAGACTTGCCAAACAGGAATAGAACACTTTTAAGGTGTTTTCATAGTCTACAAAAAGGGCAATACTTTCGAATGTAATTCCACAGAAACATACACTCAGCAATTGCAGGATTCAAACCCCTACTTAACAATTTTATGAAACTATAGAGATATGCATTAACATGATGTACTATATGCTTTACTGGGAGTTTTTATTTCCTCTGCTAGATTTGTAGGATGCTGACATCATCAGACTTGCCAAACAGGAATAGAACACTTTTAAGGTGTTTTTATAGTCTCCAAAAAGTGAAATAATGTCAAAGGTAATCACACACACAATCAGCAATTGTAGAATTCAACCCCCTATCTAATTATGTTATGATACTGGAGAGATATACATTAACACGACGCACTATATACTTTACTGGGAGCTTTTATTTCCACTGCTATATTTGTAGGATGCTGACATCGTCAGACTTGCCAAAGAGGAATATTACACTTTTAAGGTGTTTTCCTAGTCTCCAAAAAGGGCAATACTCTCAAAGGAAATCACACAGAAACATATACACACACACTCAGCAATTGCAGGATTCAAACCCATACTTACCTATGTTATGATACTAAAGAAATACACATTATATGACGCACTACATGCTTTAATGGGAATGTGCATTTCCTCTGCTGAATTTGTAGGATGCTGACATCTTCAGATTTGCCAAACAGGAATAGAACACTTTTAAGGTGTTTGCCTAGTCTCCAAAAAGGGCAATACTCTCAAAGAAAAGCACACGCACCCAATTACAGGATTCAAACCCCTACCTATGTTCTGATACCGGAGAGATACGCATTAACATGACATGCTATATGCTTTACTGACAGCTTTCATTTCCACTGCTATATTTGTGGGATGCCGACATCATCAGAGTAGACATGGTAATGTGCGTGCACTTAGTTTTATGTGATCCCAGGACTGAGCCATGGGGGACAGCAGGTGTTACCAGCTTGAACAGGACTCCACAATTCTTACCTTGTGTGATCTATCTGTGGCCCAGTTGACAATCCATCCAATGACAATACATATTTATGCACAGGTTGTTGATTTTGTGGATTTTGTGGATTCGACATGTGTCTGGGATGTTGGAATAGGCCCATTCAAAGTGTATGTTGGACATGTGTAGCTCATTTTATTGATGTATGTCCTGGGTGGCTGCCTTGTAAACAGTCGAGCAGGTTTGGGAAACATGTTCCACCCATGACCAGACCAGAGTTGGTAGGGTTGTGTGTTTATAGGCTTCCAATAGCTCTGTTTCTGACTTCAATCATGCTGGACTCCATGGCCTTGCAGATCAGACTTCATCGGCTTATGAGACTATAGTTCCCATGGTCTGTTGTGCACCAACACTTGTGCAGTGTGCCATATGTTGCTGTAACCCATTCTACAGTTTCATATCCTGTAGAAAGGGTGAGGTTCAACAGACTGTTCAGGGGCAGGGTCTGTTTGTTCTGCAGTTCACTTATGACACATATAGGGGCACAATGTCATCCAATTGATGCCATGTTTTCAGCTTTGGGCCTTTTGCCAGTGGGAGGTGGGTATGTATGTATGGGCCTGTCTGAGAGGATGTTGGCATTGTCAGTCATTTACAGTTGGCCCTGACTCAGGACATATATGAGTGTACGTTGCTATTTATGACATAGCTGAAGGAAGTATCATGGTTCTGTATGGACTCCTTCGCAGATAATCTTTCCATAACCTGGATTGGATAATGTTTGGAGTGCACATTATTTATTGATGATACTGATTGCAGGTTTTTTATCTTCTTTGCTTTTCCACTTTCTATGAACAACCTAAGTATCTGTTGTACATATTTGATTATGACAAGGTTCTAATATTTTATATATGTGTCGGTTGTCATATCACGGTGTGCACAAGTCAGGATTGGTTTATTGTGAGAGGTTCCTGGGTTAACACATGCAACTGCCAGGTATGTGTGGCCCACTGTTGTACTCATACAAGGCCTACTTGTGTGAGCATGTCCAATTTGGCCTTTCAGTATGTTGTTGCCTGACATTTGCCTCATTTATTCAAGTGTGTGAGCATGCCCAGTGTGACCTTTCAGTATGTTGCTGTGTGAAGTCCACTACATTTGTTGACATGTGTGAACACACCCAATATTAACATTTATACTATATGTATGTTGTAAATCAAGTTGAATTTTTACTGCAGGGCTCACCTTTGTGTCATAACTCTACAGGGATTATGCTGTGCCTGCAGGGTTTCCATGAGACACTTTGCATAGACTTATCAACATTTCTTCATGCAGGCTAACCTGTGAAATGTTGTCATGGTTTAGTGGTTAAGTACTGTGACTACAGTGCACAGTATCCTGGGTTTGCGGACTGTCACTGCTTCATACTGGGAAGACCAGACGGCTTAAGGAACAGTAA